>NC_039495.1:3478330-3673413 GCF_003590095.1 Trichoplusia ni
ATATGACCCACTTTTATGCTTCAAACTATTTTTTTACTGATGAGATAATTTCGGAAATTGTAAAATGGACAAATGCTGAGATATCATTGAAACGTCGGGAATCTATGACAGGTGCTACATTTCGTGACACGAATGAAGATGAAATCTATGCTTTCTTTGGTATTCTGGTAATGACAGCAGTGAGAAAAGATAACCACATGTCCACAGATGACCTCTTTGATCGATCTTTGTCAATGGTGTACGTCTCTGTAATGAGTCGTGATCGTTTTTGATTTTTTGATACGATGTCTTAGAATGGATGACAAAAGTATACGGCCCACACTTCGAGAAAACGATGTATTTACTCCTGTTAGAAAAATATGGGATCTCTTTATCCATCAGTGCATACAAAATTACACTCCAGGGGCTCATTTGACCATAGATGAACAGTTACTTGGTTTTAGAGGACGGTGTCCGTTTAGGATGTATATCCCAAACAAGCCAAGTAAGTATGGAATAAAAATCCTCATGATGTGTGACAGTGGTACAAAGTATATGATAAATGGAATGCCTTATTTGGGAAGAGGAACACAGACCAACGGAGTACCACTCGGTGAATACTACGTGAAGGAGTTATCAAAGCCTGTGCACGGTAGTTGTCGTAATATTACGTGTGACAATTGGTTCACCTCAATCCCTTTGGCAAAAAACTTACTACAAGAACCGTATAAGTTAACCATTGTGGGAACCGTGCGATCAAACAAACGCGAGATACCGGAAGTACTGAAAAACAGTCGCTCCAGGCCAGTGGGAACATCGATGTTTTGTTTTGACGGACCCCTTACTCTCGTCTCATATAAACCGAAGCCAGCTAAGATGGTATACTTATTATCATCTTGTGATGAGGATGCTTCTATCAACGAAAGTACCGGTAAACCGCAAATGGTTATGTATTATAATCAAACTAAAGGCGGAGTGGACACGCTAGACCAAATGTGTTCTGTGATGACCTGCAGTAGGAAGACGAATAGGTGGCCTATGGCATTATTGTACGGAATGATAAACATTGCCTGCATAAATTCTTTTATTATATACAGCCATAATGTCAGTAGCAAGGGAGAAAAGGTTCAAAGTCGCAAAAAATTTATGAGAAACCTTTACATGAGCCTGACGTCATCGTTTATGCGTAAGCGTTTAGAAGCTCCTACTTTGAAGAGATATTTGCGCGATAATATCTCTAATATTTTGCCAAATGAAGTGCCTGGTACATCAGATGACAGTACTGAAGAGCCAGTAACGAAAAAACGTACTTACTGTACTTACTGCCCCTCTAAAATAAGGCGAAAGGCAAATGCATCGTGCAAAAAATGCAAAAAGTTATTTGTCGAGAGCATAATATTGATATGTGCCAAAGTTGTTTCTGACTGACTAATAAGTATAATTTGTTTCTATTATGTATAAGTTAAGCTAATTACTTATTTTATAATACAACATGACTGTTTTTAAAGTACAAAATAAGTTTATTTTTGTAAAAGAGAGAATGTTTAAAAGTTTTGTTACTTTATAGAAGAAATTTTGAGTTTTTGTTTTTTTTTAATAAATAAATAAACATAAATAAATAGTTTGTTGAATTTATTATTAGTATGTAAGTGTAAATATAATAAAACTTAATATCTATTCAAATTAATAAATAAACCTCGATATACAGACCGATAAAACACATGCGTCAATTTTACGCATGATTATCTTTAACGTACGTCACAATATGATTATCTTTCTAGGGTTAATGAATAAAACATCGCTGATTTTGTCTTTTTACCGAAAACATATAAGTATTGCTAGAGATTAGAAAATGAAGAAGGCGACATTATCAACGTAGCTACTTGAATATAGATAGAAGTTATCTTATAGCGGCCCCCGACAGTGTCAGAATACCACAGGCGCAAAATCTTTGGAACAAACAAACGAAACGAGTATTCGTGTGTCCGCACATTACATAATCATTATAGAACGCAGTCTATAGACTCTGTTTAACTTAGACTGAATTGGATAATAACTACGTGACGACCCTGGCTTTATAGTAGTATTATGGCGCTGTCTACTCGCCATAAACATCTACGTAACAAACCATTATATCGATTTGGATTTAGCCGCGTTACCTGGTATAAACTCATGTTGTGTAAATAATAACCTGAAAACGAATCTTACGTGTACCTTAAAATTGAACTATATAGGGGTTCTGTTAGGGACATTTTTACATAATCAGAAAGCTTTCATCGTGTTAAGGCAGTAACACTTGCGGTTATCCTATCTGACCTATTCACAGGGCAAATACAAGGATAAACAGCTGGAGCTAGCCATATGTTAGATAACCTGTATATATTCAGTTAATATGAGTTTGAATACACGAGAGTCCATATTTTTTATTCGTAACAGTTCTTGCACATGTCAGTCTTACGGCAGTCAGTAACGGATAAGTGTGCGGTCGTGTTAAAGTGGTATTCATATTTCAAAAGCTTGTGATTTTACTTTAAAATATCCACACGAAACGAAATAACTTTCAGAACCTATACCTAATTTGTTCTTCATCGAAACTTAGACGTTTCCATTCAAAAAGTCCTCTAGCAAAGAAATGTAAAGCTCTTGGACCGTTCCAATATTAGCATTCGTATGGTAATTTACCGCGCGGCTGAATTAATGAGACACTGAATGTATTGGCGACCTTCTAGTATATATTTATTATCATACGCGGTTTTCTTCACGTGTCGATGTTATACGGGGTAACAGCTGACGTAATAGAATTATAATCTGTGTAGATTGTTGCTGTTTAAGAACAGACAGGACAGATTGACGAGTTATCCTTAACTACGTAACCCTAAAATAGATACTGTTGGGCACACATGTGCCCATTTTACGGCGTTTTATAATCCGTTACTTTTTTTTTTGTAAATCAAAAATGGAAGCTGGTTTATCCTAGAAAAAAATGGTGTTTGCCATTAACGAAAAGAAATATATTTTGTCGATCAAACAACTTTGAATTTTAATACATTTTAGCCATAATCTGCATCATACTTTGTTGCAGGATAATTATATTAAGCTCAGCCTTTCAGTAGTGGTTAGTCCCACTATGAAACTGCTTCAGATATTGCGAACTAACTATGCTCGGACAACCCACTCTTCATTTTGAAACTTTGCTCATAATGTATCTTGTTCTTTGTGATTTTGTTGCACGATTCTAACTTTCCAACAGTAATACTGACACAATTTTGAAGTAATCGTTCCATGAAATATATACGGTAGTCAGGTTTATTACTATTTATCCGACGCCGCTAGTGATATCAATAATCCGTATAGTTACACGTCACGCGATAACTTATCTCGCATAACGTATTTATCTAGCGAAACGCCTACGAGTTCAAGGGCGTCGGACATTCTTTAATTTATGAATTAGTTATTTTTTCTCATTTATACTACGCAAATATACTTTTGTCTATGATTGGAATGCGAGACAGTATCAATCCTTGACATAGAGATTATTATATCTAGTAACATAAAGATCATTAGGAAATCTCAGTCTTAATTAGCATGTCCGTAAGCTATTACTACGCGGCAAAATGCGCCTACATGACAAGATCACGTTCTTAGTGATCAGCATTTTTATATCTATTGAAATGATGACTATTTCAATATATCACATACCAACGGATTAAGTTGACGATACTAATGTTGTTGAATTGTCTTTGCGCAGGTGTTCTATTACGAAATCCTGAACAGTCCGGACCGCGCGTGTCGGCTGGCGAAGGCGGCGTTCGACGACGCGATCGCAGAACTGGACACGTTGTCGGAGGAGAGCTACAAGGACTCCACGCTCATCATGCAGCTGCTGCGGGACAACCTCACGCTGTGGACGTCCGACATGCAGGGCGACGGCGAGTCCGGTCAGTCTTACAAGATAATAAACCTAAAACACAAATCCTAAAATTGAAATAAAAGAAATCAAGTCCAAAGAAATGCTAGTGATAGATATTTAATACATTTACTAATGGTGTATTTTGTCGCATTCCAGGTGAAACCGAACAAAAGGAGCAGCCCCAAGACGTGGAAGATCAGGATGTGTCGTAATACTTTTTAACATTCTATTTAAATATAATAAAAAAAATAACTATAGTATCACGTAAGACCCAGCCCCCAATGACAACCGGTTGTATGGTACTCCTCCACACATCTCGCCCCCCGACGTAAATTGTCAGTTCCAGCCCCGTTGTACACATAACATGCATATTGTATACATGATAACGTTTCGTTTATGTATCGTGTCAAATTATCTACGAGTTATATACATTAATATGTACTTCTTTTGATATATTTGTTTTCAATTACGAAAAAAAATAATGTTTAAGAAAAAAGTACTTTGGTATTGCATTTTAACTGTATGTTGTATGATGTATTTTCATAACTGTAACCACTCGATGGATCTCTCTTGTCGTTGACTAGCTTGTCTGTCCGCGCGGACTCTGCCACGAGAGGGACTCGGCCCGCTAGAGCACACAGTCACACACTCCCGACTTCCGTGCGGCTACTTCTTAACGTGGGAATTGTAAATTTTCTAAGTATTTTATACCGTGTGTAAAATTAATGTATTTAAAAACTCTGTTGATACTTGAAACAAGCACCGTAGCGTCGAGGATGTTTAATGACATATACAAACAAATATGCTAACGATGTAATAGTTGGATACATTAGCGAGTTGCGTATCGTCACGTATGTCGATATAGTGTTTACTTTGTAATCGCATCTCCGTGTTGATTCGGTCTGCACAAATAGTAGTTTTATACAATGGACGTTTAATCTCGTGGCTAGGTTGTTGTTTTGAGACTGTTGCTAGTTCGTATTAGTCGGTTCCGGTGCGGGCTGCCGCGCGTCCGGCGCGTCCGGGCCGGTCCGGCCGGCTCGGGCCGCCGGTCCGGCCTAGTCCGGCCCGGTCCGGCCCACGCCGGTCCGGGTCCGCCGCCGGTCGGACGCCGTGAGCGAGTCTTCCGCGCCCTCGCTGCATTTGTATACATTTGAATCATTTATTGATATATTTTAAACGATAAACGTAACATTATAGGGTGGTAATGATGTAGTTACTTGCAATATTTAGCTAAGTGTAGGCGCGGCCGCCGCCCGCGCAGGCCCGCCCTCTGGCGCGGCCCTCGCGGCGGGGCCGTGGCTGAGCTTAAATAGAATTAAAGACATGTCGATGTACCCGCGCTTCGTTCGTATTACAACATTTGGAGTATTCACATTTGAATTGCTTTAATTACTTACGAGTATTGTGATAGAGATTTTGTATATTTTAATTTATTTTTTTTAATTTCGCAAGTTCTCGAAAATTGCTGTAGCGCTACATCTCTTACGATTTTACAGGACAAACAGTAGTTCTAAAAGTTGTGCTAGGTTAAGGTAATGCACTTGGGGAAATTATTTATTTGATGCGCGTCGCGGGCGGCCGCGACCGCGACAGTAATGCCTACTCGAAGACATTCCATCTTCACGATACCTGTTAACTAAATATCTGGCCGATGTTCGCTGAACTCCAAATTGTAGTGTGGCATAGCGGCGAGGAGCAAGTGCGTGCCCGAGTAAGATATTAGCGTTATTTTTATTTGAATTTGTAATATTGCATATATTTTGTTAATTTATCCACAAAAATACTAATGCAATTAGCCTTAGTGTTATGCAATATTGATTTATGTCCTACCAACTACATGGAAATTTATTGTAAATGACAGTGTAAATCTAATAATAAAAATTCAAAAGTCCACACTCCCGTTTTATTGCTATTACTTTACACCTTTTTACCACATCCCATAATTTAATCATCGATGACTATTTATTTGGTAACATTAACACCTACACTTAAGGCCAAGACCGCTGGGTTTTTCTCCATAAGCGGCAAACTGCGGAACCGCCCGAGACGCACATACCATGGTTAAGAACCGCAACTCTATCTACTATTTTAAGCGATTTTTTTTGTCTGAATGTTAAAAATATTATTCCATTAAGCTAAAGTTAAGGAACGGCAATAATGAAAAAGGAAAAATAAGGGTTTCATAATCATTTGAGTCTGGGTTTGCCACATTTGTAGTTTTAAAATAAGCCGCTGTCTCAAAACCATCAGTGAGGTTTCTTTATTAAGTTTTCTCTCAAAATTATCAGATTAAAATCGGCGGCGGTTTCGGCGTATGTGCGGCCTAAGCTTGACTCGACATAAATATAACGATTTAGATTAGATTCTGACTACTGCCGATATTCAGTAAATATAATATATAAATCTAGCTTTTCGCCCGCGTCGAGGTCGGTTATATGGCGTTTCCAAGAGAACTCTTCAAAAGTCCGGGATAAAAACTATCCTATGTTCTTTCTCAAGGTCAACTCTATCTCTGTACCAAATTTCATTAAAGTCAGTTCAGTGGTTTAGACGTGAAAGCGTAACAGACAGACTGACAGACAGAGTTGCTTTCGCATTTATAATATTAGTAGGGATAGAGAACTATATTGGAAGGTGACAGTGACCCAGGGAAGATGTATGTACTGCAAAACGTAAGTATTTCAAGTATTTATGTGTATTAACGCTTAAAATAATAAAGTTTCTATAAATTATATTAGGTAGATGTCGATTACAATATTTATGTTTATTATGTAGGTGTTTTGAAGATCCATGAATGTTATTATAGCAAGTTTGATAAAACGTAACTAAAAGTCGAGGATGTATTCTAGATTTGAATAAGTATTCGAGTAAAGTATTTGAGTAAATACTTATGCCTAGTATAATACACAATAACACCTACTTATGGAAATATTGCAATCGACCAAAAACCGCTTTATTTTCAAACCCACTTTAAAAAGGAAGAGGCTCTCAATTCATCTGTATTTTTTTCTATCTTACCTAGAGTTTGAGGAGATTAATTTGTGACTGTACTTGTAGCCTGAAGGGAAATCTGATTGGAAAGGCAAAATGAGGCTGCAAGTCTTCAGAAAATCAGAATAGATGTGTTCTATGAGTTGAAAATATTTCTGTAAGAATTATTTGTTTGTGTTTATTTACCATTACCTTCAAATTCAAACTAAGACAGCCAAGATGTGTCAATAGTTACTTACCTGGGTCGCCTGTTACAGGTATCTTCATACTCACTTCCTTGCTGCCAAGGAAGTTCCTTGCCTGGTCTGCACCAGGCAAGGAAAACGTTGGACACTGACCGCTGTTCTCTGGGATAGGCCAGTTTTCGAATAAAACCAGTAATTACATACAAAAGAAATTCTTTATTGCACAGGGATATTCAAAATACTTAAATGGATAACAATTTGATATAACATTGAACGCAAGAGATATTGGTATGTCTCCATACCAGACATACCAGGTATAGCTCGGAGCCACGCACTGACGATAAAGCTAATTGTATCAAAACAAGTGAACAATCTGATAGTTTTTATCAAAACTGTCATAGTGTGGGTAATCGTTGAATTTTGTTAAAATTACGACCAGACTTAGTGTGTGTGTGTGTGTGTGTGTACATCACGAGTTATCCTAATCTAGCAGAAAAAATAGAAAGATCGTCTTGTGTTTTAACTAACCAAACACAAAGCAGTTTTGAAACAATATCAATAACTATTTCAGAGACAGATAGAAAAGAATGACAGATAGACAAGCAAGCAAGTAATGATCTATATTATAAACTTGTGTGAACATTTTAAATATTTGGGAATTACTCAGTCAGCTATGTCTGGTCGCAGTTTTAATTTCCAACCAAGTGTAAGAAAAAATAGTGCTTTGGTATAGAAGAAGGAAACTCGATCAATGGCACGATTCACTCACAATGGCATTACAACAATACCGAAATTACATACGTTAAAATATACAAAATATGCGCGTGCGCACCTATCGTGGTTTAGACGAGTATTGCGGCAACGGCTACTTTAAAATCGTATAGACTTTATCTCTAGCTTTGATAGTCTATGAGAAATAGCTGTTTTCAACTATTGTAGCCGTGTAACGAATAGAGGTGCACACGATCGAATAAATAAAAATATCGACTAAACATGGACGCACGTGGTACAACACTGGTGTCCTGTTTATACAACTACCCTGAC
Organism: Trichoplusia ni; assembly: GCF_003590095.1. NCBI lineage: Eukaryota > Metazoa > Arthropoda > Insecta > Lepidoptera > Noctuidae > Trichoplusia > Trichoplusia ni. The sequence goes on from NC_039495.1 coordinate 3,486,443, forward strand.
TAGCAGTAACTTGCTAGCGTAACGTCGCGTTATAAAAGCTACGGTTTAAATTATATCGATTACAATGTTTACAAATTAATATGATAGGATCGTGCACACCGGCTCATAATATCAATAATAATATATTACTTAACGTAGTCTAATACTTATATATCGTATTCACTAGAATTTATTAAGCATCACTTGATTGTGCCCTAAGCCGTCCGCGCGGAGACAGTTACAGCGAGCCCCGCACTGAGGCTCGGTACACTCATACAACAATAACTAATTGTTTCGTTTAAACAACATAAATCGCCAATAACACAGTATCGTAACACTAAATAGTTTCCGCACTAGAAGAATATATTATTTTAATATTCCGTTATTAATGTTTTGGACCAACGAAACGGAGAGACTGCTTATACACAAATTGTATTATGTGTGACTTTTAAAATAATGAAAGTCGCGTCCTAAGCTATTTATATCACGATACAGACAGCTGAGCAATTCGACGACTATATCGTCTATAGTCCGCACATACAATGGTCACACACAAACGTTACTTGGTACAAAACATTACCGACGCACTATTTACAATAATTAAATACAAAATATTCCAATGAGTAAAATATAGCACTTCACATTTATTATATTACATCACATCAGTCTCCATTATAATATTAAAGTAACGGGCGAGGCCGGGCGACGCGCTTGTTTTGTTCTGTCGCCGGCCTCAACAAAACTTATAACATTACCTTTTGGGTTGACAACGCGCTTTTGTAACAGACCACTGTGTTCAGAGGTCGAGAGCAACCCAACGATTTATATTTCAAACTATATCACAATTGCTTGACATTATTATTACATGGATGCGAACACGTTGGCAACCATTAACAAGAAAACAAATTGTAAATGAACGAAAACATAATTATCAGATTCATCACCTCATCAGGCATTAATACTTTAGCGAAAGTACTTTTATACTTATGAAGTGGAAAGGAAGTTATAGGGACTCTATAACGACGCTACGTGTTCCAATTAATTGCTGTTAATTATGTTTCCACCCACATTTGCTATAAAGCTTCGAACCATCTCAACAGTCCCGCATGTTGCTCAGAACGCTTAAAATGAACCAACAATAGGAATGCATTACAACTACACAATCATAATAACAAACAAAACACTGTTTACAACCCTAACCACAGACCACATAATGTATAGACGATACATTTTATATAACTTACTTAAGAGATACGAAGAAACAATCTAGATAAAACATGTCAGAAGCATCTTTTCCTAGATCGAAAAGGCTTGAACTATATCATGTTATAATAACCAAATGCAGTTGAATCGCTATTCATTGTGTCACCTGTGGTTTAAATCAACGGAACTAGCGATATCGCGCAAAACACCTAATAAAATAAAATCAACATCAAAATTTAAAATACATCATAAAGGTTATAATTTATGTTCAGTTGTTCATAATTTTTAAATATATTATTTTTAATTTGTGTATCTATACGTTTTGGTATTAGGTTCGGATAGCCGTCAGCTACAAGATATACTTATACAATAAAATTGTTTGAAAAACATTCAAAACAAGCCGTTTTTTATTGAACCAATACTTATCAATGAATTATAACTTCGTAAAACTGAATGTAATGATTCAATACAACAAATTATTTTATTTGAGCGTTTCGTTTTCGTGGTCCCGTACGCGGTAGAGTTATTCCTCAATATTCCACAACATCAATGCTAATAAATAATGAAAATATAACTTTGATTACATTTGTTGTTGCGTGGATTTCAAAATAATGTTTTTTACCACTTTTTTGTCTGGACCACGTGAATAAGGGGATGTCGAAACTGACGGAGTTGTCCGGATGTCGCGCATACCAACATGAGCAGCGTGGCCACAGCCTGGTCACAGGCTCACAGCTGGCCTGAAGCCCGCGGCCCGGGCGCGTAGTCTGAACCTCTCGACTCTACTATCAAAACTGTTCCTACATGATGGAGCACATCTTCTTGAGGTCGTTGTCGTCAGGGTCCAGGACTTCTGCATCTTTCACTACCGGTTCTTTCCCAGTTATATCGGGTAGATACCTGTTAATTAGAGAAAATTGAAAAGCGTATGCGAAATAGGGCTTTTGTTTCTACTCAAGAGGTGACACTCGTATAATGATTTTAATCTAAGCCCTAGTCCGAGATGTTTTTGATTACCGGGAGATTCTTCATGAATCTGTCTGAGCATGAGTAGTGAACATGGTGTACCTCTCGTAGTCGAGTCCCTGTCGCTCGTAGAACAGCAGGTAGGCGCTGGCGGGGTCGATGGGCGGGCTGCGGCCTGGCAGCTCGCGGCAGGAACTGTCGTTGTAGCACAGCCACGCGCCCGACGGGTTGCGCGCGTAGGCCACGTAGTGACCGCCGCTCATCTGCCCGGAGTGCGACTGCGGGGCAAACACGACAAATGAGGCCATGGAGACTACCTTTAGCATTAAATGGGAGTTAAGAGATACTAAAACTCACCACTACAGCATATAATCTGTATTTGATGTCGAAGGGATCTTGGTCTTTTAATAGGTGGTGCTGGTGGTAGTCGATGAGGTTGTCGTCTGTAACGGGCGTGGTCACCAGACTGGTAGACTCCAGCCGCTGTCGGCCGCGCACCTCCGCGGATTCCTTGCGCTTCCTCTCCACCTTAGGCTTGTTGTGGACCTTCGGCGGCGAGTCCTCGTCCTGGTCGGAGTCGGACTCGGAGATGGTGTCGTCGACCAGGGAGGACCGCCGGCGCAGCGTCAGGATCTCGGTGTGCCGCAGGATGGTCTCCTGCGGCACGGAGGCCAGGTAGTCGGTGGGGTCGAAGTCGTGGAAAGGGAAGTTGACGACCTTCTGCGACTTGATCCACTTGTTGTTGACGTACTGGAAGCGCTTGAGATGCACGATGAGGATGGGCGGCAAACGCCAGATCTGCAGCTTCTTGGTGGCGGGCTGCGCGGAGCGGCAGTGCGCGCAGTGGTAGCGCTGCTCCAGACGCTCGCTGGACGTGAAGGCGCGCAGGCAGCTGCGCAGGTCCACCGCGCGGACCGCCTCCGCCGCGCACAGCGCCAGCGACGGGTGCTCCACCCACGCCTGCACACGACACCACGTGGTTAGAAGGGTTCAGACTGGTACATTCTCCCTTGAACACACTTCAGGACACTTCAGTGAGTGTGTTCGGCCAGTTCGCCGCCGGGGCGTGCACCTACCTTCTCCCTGGTGGACTGGTACCGCAGATGCAGTGCGGTGGGATCCCAGTCGATGGCCAGCATGACGCCGGCGCGGCGCGGGCCTGCCAGCAGCGCGCCCAGTTCGTACGCGCGGACCTCACCGCACTCCGACTCACCCTAAATGAAAATTATCGTGGATTAAAAAATCGCGACAAAAGGTAGCCAGCTAGTCATAGTGTTCGGAGGGTGAATTGAAATTGAACCATGAAGGATGCACTCACCGTGATGTCGGTGGAGAGCCTGGTGGAGGCGAGCCGGTTAAGTTTGTTCTTGGCTATGGGGGAGTTCGTGTTGGGAATGTCGCCGTCGACGTCGGCCGGCACCGCGTACGACTGCTTCCGGGATGGCTCCGAGCCTGTAGAACGTACCCGGTCAGTCACATGTGGGACAGAGTGCAAGCGCGTGTGAGCGGGCGGAGCCGCGTACCTCGGTGCAGCAGCAGCGGCGTGTCGTCGGAGGGCAGCGCGCAGCCGCGGCAGAGGCGCGGCCAGGCGCAGCGCGCGCACCAGGCGCCGGGCGCGCGCACGACGCGCACGCGGAAGGGGAACTCGTAGCCCAGCGAGTCGTCGCAGTCGGCCGCGTGGTTGTGCGCGGTGCCGGCGGGCGACACCAGGCGCGCGGCCTGGCGCCACACGCGCGCGTACACCTGGCGCCCCGACAGCGCGCCCGCGCCCGCGCCGCCGCTCAGCCCCACCAGCAGCGGCACGCCGAACAGCGACGAGCGGCTGCGCTGCCACGGCAGGAAGTACGCGTCCGCGCGACACTGCTTCCTGGACACGCAGCGACACGACTCTTATACACAATACGACAACGAACAACATTTGCCTCATGCGAGTAGCATCGCGCATATTGCAAAGAATTGCTCTTTCACAAAATGAATCGTCGGAAAATTTGGAATAATCAATAAACTTAACTAAGCACATCTTTAAACATATAGTTTCAATATAGTAGTAAACTATGGTCGAAAATTTATTCAACAAAATTATCGACAATTTTATTCATAACAAAAGTGACTTTGTCGTTTCGCGATCCACTACATGAGACAATTTATTACATAACTTGGCAAAACCTCTCAAAACAAAACTGAAGTAAATGAAAAAGATGTAGCGAAACGCTTTACTTCACCGATGTCAAACTATGTAGGAGTCTCACCTGTGCACTGCCACCAGGTACTGTATGTGTCCGGCGTCTGCGTCCGCGGGCTCGTCCATCTTGCACATGTTGGACGGCGACGAGCCGAACTTGACCTTAAGGCGAGGACTAGAAGGCTTCATGTTGAGTGACTTGACGCTCAGGGTCGGCGAGCTGCTGCCGTTCTCTTTCTTCAGGTCCTTGGGCAGCGTGTTGCTGCGCTGCTCGGGGTTGTCCTTGAACACCGCGTGGTTGTACATGGTCGACGGCGGACTCTGGGACATAAGAATTTCCGATCTCGAGCGCTGAAACCGTTGTTCGATTAACATGTAGATTTAGGTGTTGTGGTAACTAACCAGTGGACTGCCTTTATAAAAACTGACCTGATTGGTGCTAGAAATCAATCAATTTAATTTGGTCTGAAAATTTTAAATTTTGGATTAAATCAAGGGCTATTTCGACAGACAGACCTGCCAGCTACAACTAAGATTTATTTACAGAAAAGAAAAAAATATAAAAAGAAGCGAATTTGTACAAAAGTGACCTCTACCAAACATATGCACATTGCACAAACACGAGCTACCGCATGGAGTGTGGATGAACGAATTATGGAATTTACGAGTGATATCAAATAATTAAAACTTTATTCAGCACGAAATTAGAGAGGCAACAAGTCACACATTTCATATAAAAAATACTTAATATGAATCAGTAAAAATATTGAAGAAGACAAAAAGCTTTGATTTACTGTGCCAAACAAATCATTTATGAAAAATTTCATAAAAAGTCAAATAAAACGCCTAAATTCATTATTACAGGCTTCTTATACATCTCCATACGAACAAAAAAGAATAGTCAAAAAGAAACAAAAGTGGATAAAAATGATAGAATGTAGTTGAATACTGGCAATACTGTACAGTCTATACTAGTGTTACAAATACCTGCCACCGTAAAGTCCGCCACAACACGCAGTTCTCAATGTACACAAACATACGGACAATATTTACACATACATGTTAGTCGGTATATAAACGACATGAGTGACGCCACTACTCGGTATTAGGTGCAGGATCTAACCATCAGCATTAAACTGACGCTTTATAAACTCTTTATTACTTATTTGCATAGAAAATCAATGGTTAAATTTATTAAAATTATTCCTTTTCCAATTAAAAATACTGCATGTTAAATTTACCCAAAGCTTTTTCCCACTCCTACTGCAGAACTATCGCGTGGTGGAATAGAGACCACTTTCGTATCATCAAGTACGCCTTCTCTTTTTCACAGTGGCAATAGTTCTGGTTTTATAGCAAGAAATAAAGTGCCCGTGACCATGATACCTGCAAAGGTGTCGAAACGTTGGGAACTAAAATCTAAAATTAAACCGCGATAAAATCCGTAAAAGTAGTTTCATTTCAAGAAATAAAGAATTACAACCCTTATTGTTACTTTTCCCCTCAGTGTTACCCGCACCAAAAATAATCAACAGTTCAATTCAGTAACAGATCGTGCACCTAAAGTGTGACGTCACAATGTAGTCTATAGTTTAATATTATGCCAACCAATATTTATAATGTATAGTATGTTGTGGATATCACCTAACTTCCACTTACATGCCATCACCGGACGGGGTAGGGAAAACGTTTTCATGGTTTTTTGTTTTTTGAAGTTTAGTACTTGAGTTTTACGAATTCATTTCCAGAACTTCATCGCTGATCATTGCTTGACGGTATATAGAAATACCTTGACAACCTAGATTTATTTCAAGTTTTGAATGACTAGTCAAAAATTATCAAATCCATCAATTTCGTAATTTTTCTACAGTTGCTGTTTTGAGTTTAGATTCAACATATCGTGTTTTTAACCCTAGCTCGAAACTGTCATTAATTTGTAATGAAAACGTTTTCACATCGAGGACATATTTACAAATGATACGCTACGGCAGTGTCCATTGTATTTACTGTGCGACATTCTGACCCTCTTAACGAACTATTTTTTTTTGCCAAACATCTGTATTGTATTTTAAAGAAAAACCGGTGCCGTCGTGAAAGGGACACGGCAAACTCCACTACACTACGGTTTAGCGCACTGTATTGGAGTGCCGATTAAAACATGGCAGTTTATTATATGTCAGATTGTCGCACGCATCGTGTCTACGTGTGTATTTTACAATGTGTGTGTCGTGTGCGTGTGCTATGCGCGTAGCTAACCTTGAAGCAGAAGAGTGCTGGCATGCAGAGTGAGGAAGTATTGCCGCCGCCCACACTCACCTCCGCCCACTGCTGAGACTCCGTGCACCATCCTGTCGGGATTGGGGCAAATTGTTTAGAATTGGTATTTTCGATGGAATGGTTTTCGATACAGCTTAACTAAAGTCATTTTTATTAGGTATGTATGTTCCATAAAACTCATGTGGGGAAGAGTTTTGTTGAGTAACGTGATATGCTTCGAAATCCGATCGGTTCCTAAATGAACAGCACGAAAACGGTCGTGGAGGTTGGAATGTTGCGTCCGTGTGTACGGTGTGTGTGAGCGCGGGTGTACCGTGTTGGTGGTCGGGCACGATGCGCGACACGTGTGCGTGTGTGCGGCAGTACCGTTAGCGAGCGGCGCGGCGGGCGGCGCGGACAGCGCGGCGCGGCGCGGCAGCTGGTAGGCCAGCAGCTCGGCCGGCGCCGCGCGGCAGGACTCGGCCACCACGCGCGACACGCTGGCCCCGCACAGCTCCACCAGCACCAGCCTGCCACACGGGACACAGCGTCAGGCACATGGCTACGCCTACGGAGCATGAGCTGCTACAATATTAACTTACGACTCGGGCGGCAGCCCGCACAGCTCAGACAGCTTCTTCTTGACGTCCGCATACGTGCCCTCCGAGTTCACTCGCACTCCGTACTTTATGGGCACGGAGCCGTCCAACAACATCACTGCAAACAAAGACCTACAGTTAATGTGTTGAAAGATGACTTTTTATACATCGAAGAGTTATGCGGTTTTGTGTAGTTTGGCAACGTTCCATTATCTCATAGGTCGTGAGTGGTCCCAGAAAGAGGTAATACTGGGGCCAAATCTAAACATTTTGGCCTCGTTGGAACCAATTGCGCGATCCGTTGCCAGCGGATCAGGCTTACGGCCGCTTTCTATATTCGATCCCGAATCTAAGATTCCGATCAATCCAGATTTTACTCAATCCTTCGATTGAGCTTGAATCTGCATTTCATTAATCGATCTCGTCTCGAAATCCATCGAAAAAAAACGGATAGATCGCCCTGCTAAACGTTTTGTTTTACGCATGTGCAGAAAAAGTACTTCAGCGATTATTTATGAGTAAAATGGTGGCTTTTTTCTTAAAGCTTATCTATTTTATGTATAAACACGAGAAATTGCAAAAAATACAAAAATAAAAGATTGGGAAGTCGTAGCGGACAAATACTGTAATTCTACCTCAAGATTAGAAAAAGCATAAACGACAATAAACGTTTATTGATGAGCAACGGAACGTCAGCCAATCAAAAAGTTGTCAGTCAGTTTGACATTAACATAATATATTTTAAAATCGCAAGTTTATTTGTTGTTTGTGTTTTCGATGTCTCAGTTGTAGAATAGAATACAGCGGCAATATTCGAGCGCGTTCAGAATAAGTTCACGCGCCATCTGTCCAAGAAACTGTATGGGGTGTATCCGTTCTACCTACTCATGGATCCCACTCTGTTTGTTCTGAGCATGGTTGGCAATGATCAACTGTATATGAGACGGGAGTTTGCACTGGTTGTCTCCTTGGTGAAGGTGATTCGTGGAGTGGAGAATCACCCGGAAGTATTGCAGCGCTTGAGTGTGTGTACCGGACCGCTTCGTGCGGCGGCGGCGAAGCCCGCACCTACAGCGAGAACAAATTTGCTCGCCAAAGCACCTCTTACAAGAGCTCTCCACACCACCAACTTCTTCAAAATCAGACTGACGTGTTTATGTGTTTTTAATAATGTAATGTGTTGCAATTTTTGTTTAGTTTAAGTTCTAAGTTGTCGCATTAGGATAAACCCTGTAATGATACTTCATGGTTTTAAATAAATAAATGAAAACGAGAATATTATAATCGTTATTTATTGATTCCAGTATTACAGATATTGGTAAAAGTGTACTTAGTACACAAAAACTATAATACCGAAAGCAAAAAAGTTTAAGCATCAGCTTATGCTTAGCAATCCAAAAGAATTACTGAGCGCTGGTCTTCAGCTTAAATCCTTGACCCCCGTTTACAAGTAAAGTACAGAAAAAAAAAAACAGCCACTCGATACATCACAATCACAATTACAAATTTTGAGGACAGATTTTGTTCGTCGTCGCCGTCACTACTATCCCAGTCCGATAGCTGAGCTAATACTTCAAGATCGCTATCACTATCACTTGAAAATATTTCCATTTTCACAGATTTCTCAGTACAATCCGTGAAAAATTGGGGATCGCAATTATAGATCAAAAACGTCAAAAATCGATTTGTCAAAACCAGAGATCGGTTATAGAAAACGCATAACTGTCACTTTCGTACAAATACCAATCTAAAATCTCGATCCGCCCTCCCAAAGATAGATTGAAGAAAAAGATCGAGAAAACGATCCATGGATCGGTTATAGAAACACTAAAAGTTGGAAATGGATTCAAATGTCAATCTCGATCCGTAAATTTGGGATTGAGATCGAATATAGAAAGCGGCCGTTAGTCAGTAAGTCTACTTCATCCGCCTTACGATGAATAGGTGGACTTTTGTTATGACTGATTGAAATTCTGTAAGATGAGGAACGAGAGTAATTCTTTAATCCTAGTGTATGTTTATGTGTATATTTTAATGTTTGTAGAGACGTTGGACCCCTTTTTAAGTTTCCAAGTTTCTTATTTGTATTGTTTGACTGCCCAAGGATTTGGTGTAATATGTTTTGCTATTAATAAAAGTCTATGTGTATGTGTGTGTATATGTGTGTTACCCTTGAGTTCGACGCAGACGTAGCTCTCCATGGGCAGCGGCAGGCTGAGCATGTTGAAGGCGTCGAAGCGCACGGACTCGGACGCGCACGTGTCGCACACGACCTTGGACTTGAGCTGGCCGTAGAACAGCTCCGTCATGATGGACGCGTTGCGGGAACAGTGCTGCTCCCACGCCTCCGCCGCTACCACCTAATGTAACACATACTTACTTAGGCTGTCTTCCAATATTACGTATTCAATACGAACACACTGCTCAAATAACTTGCTTTGTTCTTTTTTTGCATATAATATAAGTCTTTTATCGCAGCAATAGACTTGAAATAGTGTCCAGCGAATGTGTGTTGGGAGCATATAGTTTATTTGGAGCATTAACCATTCATCGGAAAACATAGTTTTGCTAAATTGAATTGAATGAATTGGTTGTTTCGAATTGTTCATTCAATTACATACATATATGTTTATGGAAGACAACAATTTTTTTATGATTGAAAGAAAAATGAGTATGATACATATTTCTCAGAAAATGTATCTGTACAAAACATCTATCTGTGGTGGCTATTATGTCGTACCTGATCGGGTAGTCTCTGCGGCGGTGCGGCGGGGTCCTGGGCGGGCGGTGTGGCGGCGGGGGGCGGGGTGAGGGCGGGCGGCGGGGTGCGCTTGAGGTCCTCGTGCAGCGCGTCCAGCAGCCAGGCCAGCAGCTCCTGCGCGTCGTGCTGGCCGCCGCCCGCCAGCGCGCGCGCCCAGCGCGACACGCACCAGCGCACGCGCAGCGGCGCCACCGAGCGCGCCGAGCACGACCACACCTGCGAGCGGGGGCTTGCATTGTACACATACACAACGACTTACAGCTCTGCTTCACTTCAATGTTTTAATACAATACGGACTCCCTTAAGGAATTTAATTCTTGTGTCGAGGAGGGTTTGTCCTACGCGGGGATCAAATCCGCAACAAGGCTATCCGCACAGTCGATGTTTTCGCACTCACCTCTTTACATAATTCTCCGTATCTCATCGCTAACACTCCCTTGGTCCCGAGAGGGTTCGTCGTATTCACTTCATATAAATGCATGCCCGAATTGAAATATCGTGTTAATGGGCCAGTGTTCCACACCTGCGAAAAAATATATTCAGTATAACATAATAATCTAGTTCGTACTACAATTCACATCTAATTTTACCGTATCATGTGACTTTTACTCTTTAAAATATTTTATACGTTCTAATTGAGTCTACCACATTCTTGAACACGGATCAAACGAAAAGCACCTACATACATTAACATAAGGTATATATTTTAATTACGATGAATACTAACAGACTGTAAGGCCGCGTTCATGAAGCAGGTGTTGCCCAAATTATGCAGACCCGTAGCACCGGGCATGTTGGGGGCTATCAGCGTCTCCCGCCGTTCTGTGGCCCGACTCGAGCCACTCGTCATGCTGAGGGGAAACAAAGGAAGCTTTAGGCCAAGCCAAATTTTTGCACTAAAGCGTAATCGTACAGCTTTTAAAATACGATGTCGATCTAGTTTTGTTACATCTCTGCAGGTGTGTCCTTGTGCCTAGTGTGACTTGCTTTTGATCTGTATAAGAAGGACAGCGTTGTGTCAATGCTTCGACGCCATATCTTACCGGTAGCGAATCAAGTGACTGCTCTTCATTGCGAATGGCCTAACTTCAGACATCCACGAGTCGGTAACTTCAATGATGATTAGGTACACTGTGACGAGCATTAGTGAATAATCGTCAACCGTAAAGGTTTTCCGCATAATCTATGATTGTAGGAATCATAAGAAAAAATATCTGACAATGTGACACATCGTGTGACGGATATTTTAGCTTAATGTTCCCTATTGCCCCGGTACCTGAGCGCCCCGATCTCCTCGGGCCAGGTGAGGTCTGGGTTCCTGAGCTCGAGCAGCAGCCGCGCCCGCTCGCCCAGGCGCAGCGCCTGCAGCGTGGGCCGCTCGTCGTCCAGCAGCACGGCGGCCGAGCCCAGCGACCACAGGCGCATGTCCTCGCGGGCCAGGCCCAGCGCTGCGCATAGGAACTCGCATACCTGCACAGGGACGGCCACTATGTTAAGGGCAGGTGTTGAATAACGACGAAAAAAACCTAAGTCTTAACATAATAGTTGCATCTATGCAGGTTTTTTTCGTCGTTATTCAACACCAGTTATTCAGACTAAGTCTTAACATAATAGTCTTAGAAATAACGACGAAAAAAGTAAAATATTTGATCTAAGTAACATTAAATTATATTGGTCTAATGCGTGTTCCCTGTTAAACACCTAATGTAACATGACAAAAGTATAAAGTCAATTATTTACTTAAAGTATAGGAACAAACGAAACTATTTGCATAGATACAACAATTATTTCTATAAGTAATTAGTAATTATTACCCACAGATAAATCTATAGACTGGTTTTCTGGGTCATTCTATAAACTTATGTATTTGAATAAATAGGATACATACATTTTCGATGAATCATACAACAATTGAATGCTTGAGTTTATCAAAAGTTTAACCGAAGTCTGATACAGTTTTAAAGAAGTATTTAGTCGGAGCTGGATGTGAGCAGCCAAAGATAGATCTGGCGTGCAATTGGGAAGGCCTATGTCTAGCAATGGACGGATATGAGCTGATGATGATGATGAGTGAGTGAGCCGCGCCCGCGCCGGTGTAGGCCAGACACCGGGGCTGAGGGACACACACACGTGGTGCAGGGTAGTGGTTACCTGCTTGACGGTGGCGAGCCTGGAGAAGGCGGCGGTGTAGGCCAGCTGCCGCTCGGGCGGCGCCAGACACCGGGGCTGAGGGACACACACACGTGGTGCAGGGTAGTGGTTACCTGCTTGACGGTGGCGAGCCTGGAGAAGGCGGCGGTGTAGGCCAGCTGCCGCTCGGGCGGCGCCAGACACCGGGGCTGAGGGACACACACACGTGGTGCAGGGTAGTGGTTACCTGCTTGACGGTGGCGAGCCTGGAGAAGGCGGCGGTGTAGGCCAGCTGCCGCTCGGGCGGCGCCAGACACCGGGGCTGAGGGACACACACACGTGGTGCAGGGTAGTGGTTACCTGCTTGACGGTGGCGAGCCTGGAGAAGGCGGCGGTGTAGGCCAGCTGCCGCTCGGGCGGCGCCGGCGCCAGCGGCACCGCGCGGTACAGCGCCGCGCCGCCCGCGCCCGCCGCGCCCGCGCCAGACACCGGCGCTGAGGGGGAAAACATACCTTATTTTATTATTAAATGATGTAACGGTTTACTCACGCGTATTTATCGGGGTAGCCCGACTAGATTCGCGGGAGCGCGAGCAGACGCGGCGGGATCGCGAGTTCGAAGACAAGAGTTCGACTCGCGATCCCGCCGCGTCTGCTCATGAATAAGGACTCCGGTTGGGTCCGAAACTAGTCGGGCTACCCCGATAAATACGCGTGAGTAAACCGTTACATCATTTAATAATGAATCAGTCTCACGATAGTTATTATAAAAACACCTTATTTTTTAATATACAACTCATATTGTGAACAATTTAATACTAGTCGCACGAGGATGACACGATAATTCAAATTACAAACACAAAGACACCCACCCCTTTATTTATTTTTTCGGGGGAAATCCTCATGGACTTCCTCCACCCGGGGAGAGGCGAAGGGGTGTGTCGGACTCTTACCGGCTAAAACCCCCCGGTGTGTCTCCTCGCACGTGGGCACGCGGGGCCGCGGGAGTCCAAATGGTTCCGCCGCCCCGCACCAGTGCTCGCCTCGTGCACGGGGTAGTGAGGTGTTTGCCTACCCCGTGCACCGCCTCAGAGGCGCGCGCCGACTCTCGCGCGCGCCTCCGCCTCGGGTCCATGGAATAGGGGGCGGGGGACTTCCCCAAGTCCCTCGCCCCTGGACCCATTCATGGGGGCTGGAAGAGGGCGTTGTCCGCCCTCCTCCTGCGCCCGGTGCGCTTTCTGCGGCCGGAGAAGGGAGTCGAGATCTCCCTCTCCCGCTCCGCAGTTTCCTTCTGCGACATCACGTCCTCGCAGAAGGACACCACCGCGGCCCACGACTCCGCGCTACCGACCATCTTCCGCACTACGGCCGGCAGCGACAGATCGCCTCCTACTTTATTTGTGAGGACACGGCGCTGCCAAGCCACACATTCGGCGAGAGTGTATTGCGCCATGTCCGCCCCGCAATGGACGCAGAGAGATTAAGTAGTGTGTAAATTCATAGGATCGCTTGAAGAATAAAGACAGATTCACACTTTACTATTACCCCTGCTTACCCCCTTAATTTCCAACTTTATGAACAGTACTAGCGCTGCAAAAAGCGTACCCAGGAAAGACACGGTCAGCAAACAATATGCTTCCCAGGTCAATTTACAGACACCGACACTAACATCGACGAAGCAGTCACTATTCGCAGGCTGAACAGATTTTCTTTCTGTGGATGTTAGTTGTTAAGTCCCGGAGTGCAACCCTTGGTAACGCCTACTTCGCAACAGGCCGTGCAGCAGAAATCGTAATATTTTAATTTCGCTATAACTTCAGAACCGTCCAATTTTAATCATTCAAAGACCAAATATTATCTACATTAACTGTACTTAGTGATGAAATAATTGTAATAAATGATAAGGATTAATAACATGAGTAAAATAAACGCGTTTAAATGTAGTCCAAAAAAAATCAAGATTTTTCAATAAAAAAATGGTTATTGTGCCTCACTCGACATAGATAGGTAGGTATAGTGTGTCGCGGACTTTTTTGTAGATATTTATAAGATCTACAATTACTTAGAACATTTTATGGTTCTATCTTTAATAGTTTAGGCAGGGTACGCAAAATAAGTAACTTTTTTAGTTGATTTTTACACCTTGTATCCGAAAAAGCCTAATATCTTACGGAACCCTATTTTTGTTCAAAATTAAATATAGCCTATATAACTCGTGGATAATGTAGCTTTCGAATGGTGAAAGAATTTTTAAAATCAGTCCAGTAGTTTATGAGCCTATTCATTACAATCAAACAAACAAACAAACAAAGTTTTCCTCTTTATAATATTAGTGTAGAAACTTACTCTGAGTATTCGGCACGTGTCGCAGAATCTTTAACTGTAAGGGATACAGCTCTAACTCCACATCGGAATTCGGCGGCCTTATTACCTGGAACAAAAGATCATATACATCAATATTTAACTAAGAATTTTTATAAAGAAACAGACTCGCTATCTTAGAAATTTTGAAATGGTGGTTTCTTATTAGTCAACTGTGATCCAGATTTGCATCGAAGTTGTTTTGCACTCGATTACTATTTTTGAAGTGTATTGAGGCGAATTTACGCTTTCACTTTTTTTAATCATTCATAAATAATTTTACATTGCATCTACAAGTTTGCTCGCCAACAAGCGATGTAGCTTGGCGAGCATATTTGTAGATGCATTAAATTAAAATGAAATAAGTCCCATCGTTTTCACTGGCATGCCCCTCGCTCCCCTGCCATGGGCGTACATGTGTCCGTGTGTTGTGTACAGACCTGCCTGGGCAGCGGGTCGGGGCCGCCGTACCAGAGCGCGATGGCCCGCCACAGCTTGTCGGGCAGCAGCTCGAAGTCGCGGTGCTGCGCCAGCGTGACGTCACGCCGCAGGTGCCCGCCCTCGCCCGTCAGCGTGCGGACCTGACGACACACGCTATATGAGGGGGAGACTTACTCTACAACATAACTGGGAATCTAACACACATCAGAATATCGTTTCTGTAGTGAGGAAATGTCTGTTAATAAGTATGATTTTTTTCTACAAAACCAAATTTGATTTGGCCATGAAATTTCGATTTAGCGATTTCAATGTTGTAGAGGGCTTTATAATATTTTTGTATCTCTTGAAGAATCAAGAAAATTACAATAATATTGTTTTAAAGCGCAACGCGTACACTCGCGCACGATTCTTGCTGTAAATTCACACCGCGATTCGCGCCGTTCCCTGCAGCGAACGGGGCACGATGCGAAGCGTGCGCGCGAACCCATCTAACACACGCGTTTCGCGCGGCCTTTCTCGCCTCTCGCCCTTGGGCGCTTTCTCGTTGGATTAGCCTCATTAGCTCCTTCACCCTTAGTTAGAAGACGTCGATTAAGTTCCCAGTGTACCGCAGACAGTATCGGGTGCTGCGGGCCTACCTTGAGCAGGTTGGGCGCCAGCAGACGCTTGTTGTCGACGGGCCCGGGGCTGGGCGCGGCGCGCGGCGCGGCGGAGCTGACGCCGCTGCTGCTGGCCGAGCCCACCGACGCCGAGTCGCGCCACAGCAGCGAGCCCATCGACTCTGCACACCACGCACTCTCTACTACACTTTACTGACTTTATACGTACACATCAAAGCAATGCAGTATAACTGCTATAGGTACCGGCGCGAATCTTGAGCGCGAGGCGGAAGAGTGGGGATCGCTTTGCGCACCGTACACTTATGACAAAATAAAACGGCAATTAATTGAATTGGCCGAATGCGTATTCATGGTCTTGAGGTGCATGCAACTGCATCACAGAACGAATCACTCATGACGTGTACTGCACTTCAGTCTGTCCCGCGCCTCAATTCATACCGCAAAAGGGAGCCAAAAATCACTTCTGCGCAGGTGAAGGTCAGCGCTCAAGATCCGTGCCGGTAACTATACTGGCTTTAAACATTATCAATTTTCGACTGTTAAACAATACATGTATTATTACTAAAACCTCGAACTTAAGTTGAAACGTCTCGTTTATTTTTTTAACGCTACATGTAAATATTCGTTTTTTTTTTCGTAATATTAATTTAACGTATTTAAACGGTTCTTGATCATATTTGAATGTCTCTTAGAGTGAACATAAGTAGTTCAGTTGCCGTACCTGTGGAGTTGCTGGTGAAGCTCTCGTCGCAGACGATGGCCTCGTCCAGCAGGCGCGGCGGCGCGCGGCAGCAGGCGGCGGGCGGCGCGGCGGTGTGCGCCAGCCAGGCGGCCCACCAGTCGGCGCCCACCAGGTACCAGAACTGCCCCACCGCGTAGCCGCGCTGCACCTCGCGCCGCAGCCAGCCCAGCACTACGCACGACAAGACGTACTTACATAACTACATATGATCTCACATTCATCTTAAACTTTTTATTTCAATTTGGCCTGTAAAACGCTGAATTTTAAATACAAATGTAATGACTCTAGTTTTAACTACTCTTCATTAAATATGGCTTTGTTGTAGCCGAAATCAATCTTGCCAAAGCTCACTATTAAACAACACTTGGTAATGTCCGATAACGACAAAGATATGTTTTGAGATATTTTTTATGTTTTTATAAAGATGAAAATACTAAAAATCTTTATCAAGACTTATAAATATGAAGAAATCATATAATAACATACCGCTAAATAATCTTATCTCTACTTTTCTCTCTCAACTCCAAAAATGTATTATTATGAGCTCCCAAAATCAACAAAATACATGGACCTACATAAATTAGCATTCATAAATGACCTAATAAACCCCTTAGGGGTCTATTACGCAGTAATCATAATCTCATCTATCAAAATTAGCGTATCGGTGTTGTTTGACGAATATCTGTGAACGTGCGACCCACTTGTGAGCGACTCACGCCTGTTAATGTAATCATATTCAAATATATTATCTGTTGGATGTGCCGTTAATGCCGTTACGAATATTTGACCTTGTTTTGTTTTGGGGTGTATTATGTAAGTGATAAGTTTAAGGCAAAACGTAACAATACAATCTGTTATTTCAGTATATTTACAAGTTTATTATTTTCTTATGTCCTGAAATACATAATAGGGATGGTGACGAGATTTTAAAAGTTAAATTCTGTTTTTTCCTTCAAATTGACAAATATAAAATTATAAACAATAGCTACTTTAAAGTTTAGGAGAGGAGAGACTATTTTTTTTATGCTAAAAGATGACGTCTCGCGTAAACTGGTTAGTCAACAGTAAACTCACTGGTTAGTGGATTTATTAAATTTATGTTCGCGGGACAAAACAAAAATACAAATATTCATAAAAAATAGTGACGAACATTAAAAGTACCTAAAGGCAACCCCTATTGAAATCAAACATCAAGAACCTATTTTTATGGCTGCTAACTAGTCAGTCTTCACTATGCATCCTAAACAATTACATAATATTATGATTGAAATAACATAACATTGAAACTAAATACTAGCTTAAACAATTAAATCGATCGGTGGCTAATAACAGTGTAATATGGCGTATAATTTGTGATAACACGTTTTATAATATTCCTTTGTTTATGTACATAACTAATCACTTGAGATTTTGAAGATTTTATAGTCAAGTTTAAACTAATTGATTTTATGGTGAGATAAGTTTCACCCAGATAACACTACTATTAGATTAATTTAAGTTTTGATATTGATAGTTCAAAACAACTTATATATAATTTAATTCATTATAAAAAAAACCGAAGCTAAACGACCAGGTGTTTTGGCACAACTCCTAGGATGCCTATGTCCAATTTATAGTGGACCGCGATATGATAAGTTGATTCATTATTATAAAAGGAAGTATAAATCACACAACTTCTTCAATGCTGAGTGATACAAAGTCTCAATATAGTATTGTAGGTAATTTGAAATAATAATTCTGACCCCTAAAATTAAAGCCAATTAATATCAGCATATCTAAAAAATAAATATCGCATGGCGCAATAAATTATCACAAAATAATTAAGATAAAACAAATTAACGATTAAGGTAACAGTCCTAATATGATGTCAAAAGACAATTCAGAGATTAATTTGTGTTTGAACAGCTGATAAGCGGCGATAAGGGTTGATAAGCGGGCGTCCGCCGGCCGCTCGCGACTCGAGTGTGTATCGCGTGACACTGCTATACATAGATAATTCTGTTTACACGCCGTTTATTTTCGCGGTTACGGACACGCAATGTATTCAAGAGCGGGCTAATTATAGCCGTGCGGTAATATTGGTGGCGCTTAGTCCGGACGCGGTTTGTTTTCCTGACTTTCAGGTGGTAGACTTCTCACGGGGGAGGTTTTAAACTTTCCATGTTGTTAGTAAGCCTAATATTCATGTTGTAAAGGCATTTACACATGTTGGAACCGTGGGAAAATCTTGCCAGATAGATTAAAAATCTAAAATAATTCCTAGAATTATTGAAAATTCAACTGAACAATTAAAATCGTAATCGATAAGTATATTTTACTATTCAGGTTTTAATGTTAACCACATAATTACAGGCACTCAAGCGGTCGCGTGTCTAAAGCATCACAAGCTACACTCCATTGAAGATGGAATTGATTGTATGACGTCATCAGTCTTACTATGTATTGCCGACCTTGGAGACACGGTTAATTAATTGTTATATAAATAACAGAGTGTTTTAATTGTTATATTAACGACTTCCCACCGCAACCAGTCTGGTACAGCGTAGTAACGGTCGTGGCCTTGACTTAGGCAATGGTCAAACTTTAGAATGCGTTAAAAATGATTATTTATTTATGTTTAAAAATGATAATGATTAAATAAACAAATACTACGAATACCAGGTATCAAATGTGTACTTGTACCGCAACGGCGATTTAGATTTTGCCAAGAAAAGTTTCGCCGAACACTTTAAACATAACATCTTTCTTAAGTAGTTATATATAAGTAGTTATCACACATCACGTTTTCTGTTAGAAATATATAGCAGAGGTGTGAATAGTTCGGATGGATTGGTTGCCACATATAAGTAAAGGCGAGAAGCTCGTGGCTAAGCTATAACTGCATAAGTTGATCGATTACAGGTTAAGCTATGCTTGACGCGATTGGTCCTTAGATGGGTGACCATCTATGTCATAACGAGTTGATCGTGTTTCGGATGGCACGTGTGTTCCGGCTGTTATTCATACATCTTTGAGAGTCCTTACAGGTAATCGGAAGCTAGAAAGTCTGACAAGCAGTCTTACTAAGGGGAAACGGGTGGCCTAAGTAACTGGGTTGAGGAGGTCAGATTTGCAGTCGCTCCTTGTAAAACACTGGAACATAGCTGAATCCGGTTAAACTGAAAGTCGACTGCCACATAATTGGGAAAAGGCTAGGATGATGATGATGATGATATAGCAGTCCCTCACCGATGTCCCTCTCCTGGTGCTTGCAGTGCGGCCGCAGCCCGAGCACGATGTGGCACACCTCGAACACGAGGTCCAGGAAGGGCGTGAACAGCGCCTCCGCGCTCTCCACGCTCCAGATCAGGAAGTCCTCCAGCGGCAGCGCCATGTCCGATGAGATTATGCCTTCGTTCTCCTCTTCTGTTTCTTGTTCTTGCTGCTGCTGTTGTTGCTGTTGCTGGAGAATATTGTACAAATTTACAGTCAACTGATTAGAAATAAAATAAGGGTTTACGAGGACTTAAGAACTGCAGCCATTGTGGAAATGCCGCTAGGCACCGCATTTTGCCCTGTCTGGCTTCTAAAACTTTTACAGTTACATTTCTATAGTTAAACAAATGTTTACTAGTACGTTATGCAACTAACCTCTTTCAAAGCAGCAATTTCCTCTTTATTATCTCCGTTGCCCAACTGGAAAACTGGTTTCTTGCCATTTTTGGGCACAGTAATCAGCTTGTCCCTCAGATTCAGGAGTATGACCTCAGGGTCGAATCCTTTCTCCGTGCCCTCTGAGTCGTTGATGTCTGAGGGTGTGGAGGCGCGGGAGCTCTGGTTCTTTAGGTTCTCGTTGGCGACGGTGCACAGGATGCCCACCATGTCGATCAGCTCCTTCTTATTGAGGACTCCATCGCTGTCCAGGTCGAAGATTTTGAAACAGACTGGAAAGAGAAAAAACTTTTTAGTAATTGAAGTCTGCGGTAAAGGACGATTTTATTCGTAATGCACACGTTGCCGAAATCGCAAGATGTAGAGATGTGGAGAAATCGAACTAAGGGATCGAACAATGGCCGTATAGGCAAGTAATAAAAATATTCGAATGTTGCAACACAAAACTAATAGTATGATACCAGACTTGTTTAAAGTTTCGACAAACGATTAACAAACATGAAGTTGCATTGGTTTTGACAATTTTATAGCTCCTAACGGAACTGAGAGTATTGAAAACTAGGAAACACTATCTAATCTGTAAAAGAAAAACCAAATAATTCTAATGTTGTAACAGTTGGAAAACTAATATTAGTCATTACAATGATTCATTCAATTAGATCAAGGAAAATTAATTTAATTAATACGATAAATATCGTCAAATAGTCTTTTGTTATTATGACTTGTTTGACCGACAAAGTGATTGTATTATCAGAATAGATAAAAATAAATTAGGTGTTATAACTTTCTCAGAAGTCAGTACAGTGTTAAACTATTTCAGTTATACCAGAAGAAAGCACACCACAGCTTATTAAATCAATCTTCAGGCTCGTTGTCCATGCAATCTTTCGGTTAATGTCTTTCCCATTCCTCCTTAAAAGTCAGGCAGCCTCAACCGGACTACACGTGATGTTTGTTTTATTGTATTGCCAAAAACAATATTACAAAATGATTTTTGCAGTACTGAATTTGGAAACATACATCTATAGTAATGCCCATTTTTGTTAGAGATACTCTAGACACTCAGTCTTAAGATATATAAACACTTCTTGGTATTTCAATTTGAGTCAAACTAGTCATCTCAAATTACTTTTACTCAAATATTTTATTTGTTTAAGATACGGTTTTATTTTTACTCTTATCTAGTCATGATAAAAATAGGTGTCACCTAGAAACCTAACGTAGCCAGATTATGACATTGAAAGGCCACAAATCCTTATTTCGTAGAGCAGAAGCTAAGAGCTTAGGGATATGGACATAGGAAACATTGATAAATATTTACAAGGCAATTGTTATAAGATTTACAAGAGTGATAAGATAAAAATTAAAGCATTGTGTCAATCAGCAACTATTTTAAAGAATGTAAATGCTAATTATAGTGCTTCGAAACTGCGCCACGATTAATCATGAAGTTATATTTTAACTATCTTAAATTAACCAATCACTCTTAATAATTAGCTTCTACATTCGCTACGGGTTCAAATAGTCCGAGTATTCGACCACTCGACTGGTACTCATCAAGGCGCCAGTTTCGGCAATAGGTTATTTCCAATCGTGAACCTGAAGTACTTGTTTAATACAATAAGCTTCCACTACTTAACATTCTCAGGCATGTCTAGATAACTCGAGTGTTATATAAATAGCTTCTGTGGAAGCGTGAAAAGTGCATGCGATGCTTATCGTAACGAAGATAACATAAATTATGTACAATGAGAAAATAATTATGTTATCAGCCCCTGAATTTTAGTTATTGGATAAGATATTTGAAATTGTTTTTCATTCATTGAGTAACATTTTTCGGATTGTCTAAAAAAGTAATAACATTCCCTTGGGACGCCATGAGGACGAATGTTTTTGGTATTTTCCCTTTTGCTTGAAAAAACGAGAGTTAATTTACAGTATTTTGAGCTCCGTATCCAAAGTCGGAACTTCAAAACCGAAGTACTTCTATAATGAGGTTCCGATGTCTATCCTTCACCAGGCTGTATCTCGTGGTAGCCCGACATAAGTTTGACAGATGATGTTATTCTTTTGCCGCTAAAAGGTAGGCTAGAAGAATTGAAAATATGACAATCATAAAAGTGGTAAGTATACATATGGCCAGAAATTTGAAGGATGACCAATTTTTTTCTTTAGCCCATTTGTAAGGAACCCTCAGAGCCGCCAGTCCGACTCGCACATGACCGAACATATATTAGAAGGACTATTATTTAGATCTCATTTCTTGTTTACAAGTTTAATATAATATGAACGCGTAATGCTTTCTCATCCTTCATGCAAATATCAAGATAATACAACGATATTTGCATAATACATGTCACGTTCGTTGCAGAGTAATACACACACAATTGCTGGATGAAATATTGCAGCTTAGTTTATGAACTTGGATCTATTTTAATCTTATTACATGGCAAAAGTAGGCCACTTCAGTCTCCATCTTCAAACCATTATCTAAAAATGTAAACTGCTTCAGGAATTAAGAATCGTGAGGAGCAAGTAGATGAAAACTACTGAATATGAGAATTTACGAAAGAACAGGGATATCATTCAGTGGAAGTGCCAAAATCAGAAGGCTGTTATTTCAATCATCTGTCATAGATGAAAGAAGCCACAAGGAATTACATAAAGGATTAAAATGTATCGTGATTTCAATTAAATCGAGAGTTGAGATTCCTTTAAAAACTATTAATTCAAAAATATCCAGCAGCTCCTTAAGGCCATCACTCACACAGCGACTAATCAAATGACAATAAGTCGGAAGTGCATGCCAACTAGTCAGCTAGTCAAGTTCACATAAGGTACAGTCGCGTGGCACGTGCTCACCATTGCAACGGCTTGCGACGTGCGAGATGAACAATAAGTGGACATGACCTTCCTCGGGCATTTCACTTTGTGCGCAACTGTACCGCCCTTATGACGCAGGACTTTTGTGATGCGTAGTTAGTGCTTCTATAGAATTATTGTTATGTTTCGTCTTAAGAAACCTAGGTATTTTAAGTTGAATATAGTTCGAAGAAAGATTGTGTACTAGGTAGGTCGCTTATATCATTTTGATTTCGTTAAATGTTAGTCAAAATAAAGATTTGGCTGTATGAGAATTTGATAAAATGTTCTGTTCTGAAAATAAAACTAAGCCCTAAGTTAGGGTGAATGTAGATCAAGCTGATAAAAACACGAAGATATATAAAGCCTTTAATATATCTGTATTCCACCGCGCCATACTTCCCCGAGCCTAATCCCAGTCGAGGCTTGTAATATCCAAGGCTGACCTACTCCACATTGCCTCCAGCTAATATTGGAGCAGCCTTAATAAGAAATGGAATGATCGTAAACATCGCGGATGGTAATTGACTTCGATACCGAACTGAGAGATATAATTGGAGCATTGTTTGCCATGTTCCGAGTAGAAATTGTTCAATAGACGGTCGGTCGCGTTCCCCGATATATTAAAGTGGCTTAATGAGCTACTAATTAAGCTGAGGGGAACGATTGTTTGTCCATCTAAATAATTTTGAACCGGTTTTTGTAGGACATTACTGGTTAAGCTACCTTATCGGGAATGTATATAGGAATGTTAAAGGGATAATTAGTTCTAAACAAATGAGATAGCCTATTGAAATTAATAAGCGAGGTTTACGATAGCATATTTTAGCGCTATCAGATACGCACAATTTAAATTCCCATTGACTTGAAATAAGGATTGTTACGCAACATTGTGCAAGAGTTGTTTATATTTGTATTTTATAGGCCATTACGATTCAAGGTTTTCCAATGCGGAACTATCGCTGTTATGGTCATGAGGACGGTGCCGGGATGTCCGCTGCCAAGCTAGTGACAGGCAACTTTACCTCCAACGCACTCATCCTGTGACTAAGTCACACGAGTCGGATGTTTTTACGTATGCGCGGTACGTCATGGGCTTTTACTTAGGGAAAAAAGAAACAGTATTTGTTGACAAGCAATGAAATGGCATTAGGTAACTTGTCAATTATTATGATTTTGATGATGACGAACGAGTTTTTGAAATTCAACCAAGAATCACTCCATATTCCCTATTCACAACAAAAATTAAGAAATTTGTTATTTGTAGGTAAGAAAATGGTTTAATAAACATCTTAATTCATTTAAGGTGTTTGTATCACACAAGAGGGAAATGTCACGAGCATAACTGACGTAGACAAATCATCAAGTGACCAGGGAGCCCTCCCACTACTGCTTGAAGTAGACTGTTTCATTAGAGGAATAGGGATGTCGCTCTACGCCGAAGCAGCTCTAGTGCAGTCTTCAGCGGATTATCCGAAAGTGCTGGTCCCGTTTCCACAATTAGAGGTGATACGCCAATTGTCACTTGTTGAATTGCCTATGATAGTTAACCTGAACATGTGAGATAAAAGTTAGCTTGCTACACTAGACTGACGTGCGCTATGTTATGATCACCTTGATCTAATGACCCGGCTATAAGCAAGAAGCACGGTTTTTATGTCCCACAATTGTTTATATTTACTGTCGTGTCAAGGACGCTTTTTATGGGTTTTGTTTCAGTGAGAATTTCCGTATTGATTTGTATATGGACGGCTGAACTTCTGATTGAAAGAAACTATTATTTCAGTCAAGAATATAATTTATTTGTTGTGTAAAATAGTTTATGATGTTTGGAACGGGATGAAGAGAGAAATTTATAGTTCAGTGATGAATTTAGAGCTGGCTGGTAACCATGTCTAGTAGAATGGACATATAAGGAAGCTAAGGAAGAAATTATACGGCATTTTATAAAAAAAAAACAGCATATACAGACAGATATTTCACGAGTACTTTTTTAATTCCTGACGTTTCCGCTCAATAATAATAACATTAATCTCTTCCGGAATGCTTCACAAAACACCAATATTTAAAAACAGCGTTTTTAATAAGCCTCAGTCACATTTACGTCACCGCATTTATTTCTTCCTTCCTTCCTCTGCTTGTCTATTCAAAACTACTAAAACACAATATACGTGTATTGAACACGTATATTGTGTTTTACGCGGTTTTCCTAAGCTATTGTTGATGTTTGATAAACAACTTGTCACTGCCTCTAAACGTCTTATAGGACTAAATTCAGACATAGCTTTGATTTGAAGAAGAAAGGTCAATGGACTTTTAGATATAGTTTCTAGACACCACTGTATATCATTGAAGTTTTCGTGGTCTTCTTAATATATTTCAAAACCAAACCACCGAGCTACAGAAACGACACAAAAATCAAGACAAGTTTTTCGAAAATGTTAGTGACCTTACTAACTTTAAAAATACGCATAAGATGTAGCTACAAAGATTTCATCCATCTCATAATCACACAAAGGCATTTCGAGATAAATCAAATTCAATCACTATCGTTATCAGTGGACGGTATATCATATTCTAAGGTCAATGACATGACGACACCCACTCCCATCGCCGACAGCTCTTCGATGCCCGTGCCCTTGGCGCGACAGACGCCATGTAATGCAGGGCTGCGAGGACTGTCATCGATCGCACGGTTTGAAGGTAATAGCTATCGATTTTCTAGTGCCGTGAATAAATTATGAACTTCATCCTTCGGTAAGCTAGTAATATTATTATGAGTGAGGCAACAGGTTTGCAAGTTTTTCTTGCTAATTAAATGAATTAGATGTAAATACTCAATTATACTTTGTTAAATCCAAGTATTTTATTTTCAGGAGCTAAAGCTCACTACTTATTCTTACTGTTCATGCAATAACAAGACAGTTAGATGATCAAAAAAAACCTTTTGACAAACCACCAACTGAAATGAGAGTAAGAATCACACGACACATTGGTCAGTGTACCCATAAATATTTTTTATTGATTCTCATAAAAATTACGATACAAATCTGTGAGGTACCTAACAGAGAGTCACTATACGCTATCAGGGAGCGCGCCCTGACCACAACACTACATTGTATTGCCATACCCACGAGAACTAAGCTTCTGTTCTGTGACGTCACATTTTAGTGACACATAAAGGACACGTATACACAATTTGTTATGTTTTTTAAAATACAACAAAAGATTACAAAGTATTAAACAAAAGATTATTTTTCATGTCCGTTTTCGATGCTTATAAAGTACAGGTGTTAGCTGGGCTATGATTGCAATTGATTTTATCTTTAAACTAAGATATATTAGTATAACTTAATTCCGCCATTTGGAAACACTGCGAAAGACAAATATTAAAAATACATGATTGGATTGCAATCATGTACTTATAAGACAAACCATTAGTATAGAACTTTCGATACAGCTTACATTACATTACGATCAAAAAGCTACGACAATTTGCTTACAATGCAATATAATGAAAATCATCAATAAAATTCCTTTACTACAAGTAGGATTATGGAAAGGCAAAGGACAATAGAAAATATTGTTCAAACCAGCGGAACCAATATTACTGAGTCTAGACACGATTGTGTCAGCATAAAGGATGGAATTCATCATTGCAATCATTGGAAATTTTACGGAATTGTTTAGATGCAGAACCTATGACTATGAAAATATATATTGATAAATAGCAGGAAGTAGGCAAAAGTAATTGTTAGACCGATTTCGATATCAGTGTGCTATAATGAGGCAAAATCTAACGAATTGATTTTCGATCAATTAAAATATCAGTAACGACAAGGATAAAAAATGACATGTTATCAATTATCAATCAAGAAATATGCTAAATGAGTACATACTAACAAAACAGCACGAACTCGGGTATATCTAAATATGTGTGTATAATTTCATGTCCATGAAGGTAGGGTTAAGGAAACAGGAAAAACTGCAAACATTTACTTTCGCTATAGGTATCACAAAATTCTTGTTACCCCGCGTCATAAAATGTTTTCATATCGACATAAAGTTTCGCGAACTCGACTAACAGGGGAAACGTAATTATCGAAGCAATTAAAAATCGTCAGAGATTAGGAATTACTTAATGTTCAAGGTTGGAGATTCAACAAATTCTTTGATATTGAGAATTTTCCTGTTTTGATTGTTATCAATGTGTGTCAAGAGACACATGTTGTAAGACAACATTATCCTAATCATTATCCATGTTTGGGTAGCAAAATGACTTGGTGGTCATAATGGCGATTTTCTAATCTCACCATAGAAACCAACTTTTCGTACGAATTTCTGCACTTCGGCACAAACAAACCCAATAGAGCTTAGATGAAGACCAGGCACAAGGCTAGTGTGTTCATCTGGTTTTAACCTAAATCCACCTGAATGAGAATCTTTTGTTGGTCTACAAACTGCGTTCACAATTTCATAAAAAAACCTTGATCTAAAAACTACCCTTACAATTACAGTAAAAAAAACCTCCTTGTACTCACACTTGAGCCTCTCAGTCCGGGGTCCCCGGCAGGCGGCGCTGAGCCCGCAGCACAGCTCCTTGAAGTCCACATGTCCGTCCCTGTTCTCGTCGAAGGCCAGGAAGGCCCCAGCCACGGCCGCGGCCGGCAGCGGCGGCGACAGCAGCGGCGTCAGGCTCTCCGCGTCCAGCTGGCCTGTTGGCGCCGCGTTCCGAAGACTCCAGAAGCATTTTTCTAGCTCTATTATATCCTGAAAATTATCTTGAAGTTAGTTTTTGGACAGAAGGACATTGCAGTAGTAAGGGGTTTCGATTCCAGTTGTGATTTTTATCGTACTTGTCTGTATGGATATTTTGCTTGTTACTCTCCAAATTATTGTCGTTTATTTGGAGCAAATGACAATCACAAATCTCATTTCTGTCACCTTAAAGCCTACCCTTAGCAATCGAGTTCTAATTATCTTTCTCATAAATATTTATGAAGCTACAACAGCTATAATGGCATAATATATACCGCTTACAGAGACATATGAATAAATAGGAAAGAAAATAGTATCGTTACAGTCTTGTGTTTACGTAATAAGTTGTGATCGTAAATAGTGTCTGTCCACAAGTTGCTGCAAGTTTCCTTATTCATAACAGTCTCGCACGGAACGCTACACGATAAGTATTCGAGCTATGCTGTAATGGCTTCCAAACGGGGATGGTAAACTTCGGGCTAAATAAAGCTTGGCACGGAACAAAATGTTACAAGACTTGATAATTTTAAAGCTATAGTGTATGGGTACTAGTTTGATTATATTTTTGTTTGGTTTAAATATATTTTTGGATATTTACAACTTAAAACGACAGTCATCCGTCACGCATTATTAATCCTTCAAGGACAGTCTTATCACAAAGTTTGTCCAGTAATTGGTACCTAAATCTTACATTCCATTCAACACATTCCTATTCTAAACTTATTATTTTAATTCTAAACCCATGACACCCAACTCCCAAGTCATATGGCTTAATATCGAAAAGAGAAAAATCCGTAATAGGTTGTTAAGGCTAAGCAACTGTGGCCTATTTCAGGCACTAACGATCGGTGCATCCGTACTATCCCCTTCATACGATTCTTTCAACTCGAACCCCTAATCCATACAGGTTTTATTAAAACACCGAAAGTGAGCGTCAAACGAGTGATAGCGTATCATTGTTGTGCAATAAATAATTAAACTCATGTGAAATAATTAAGACCTACTTTTTTCAAGTGCGCACACATTTTTATCAGTCATCCACATTATGGAGTAAGTTGAGCGGTTAATGCGATTGATAAAATGTATATCCGCCGTCCCCAAGTGCAGTAACGAAAAACTGACACTAAAATTAAATTTTGACAATATTGTCACCACGCCAAAGCCGTCACGGGTTCGATCCCGAGTAAAACAAGCATTTTTGCTCCCCGAACGCTTGTTCACTCAGAACAAGCGTCTGGTATCTTTGTGCATGTGACTTGAATGTTTTTGAACCCTCTCGGACACAAGGATTGAATTCGTTACTACGGGGTTCCTTTTTAAAAAAAAAACATAAACTAAACTTTGCACTTATGTTTGTTTTTATTTGACACTTAGCAAGGTTTTTACGTTATGCAAGTACACTACCAAAAACTTATTAACATTCACAGGTTGCGCACTTAACACAATATTATTACTCTGAGTACGTTGCATAACATGTTATTCAAATAATCAAGTTACACATGTAATTGCGGCTACTTTGATGCGGTCATATAATTTGCCACAATTTGCATTTGCCAAACAGTCGTAGATGAATTGTTGCAAAGGGTGTTTTGTCATTGACAAATTCTGTTGAGTGTCACAAATTAATATCACGGTGGCTTTTCCTGTATTTCTTTACCTTTTAGTTGTTTAATGCGTCGTCATTGTTTAATTAGACAATGGATTTTATTTAGTAATGACTAGCTGGCCCGTGCTTCGTTGGGCGGCTGTTTTGAGGTTAATATATAGCCTTTGAGGGTCACAACAAAACACGGCTGTCTATTGGTAAATATTTTAAATTGATTCAGTATGTCCAGAGGTTAGCTTTTAACAACTTTAGAAGCTTTACACCATTTTAATTCAAGTATAGGTTAGGCCAACCAAGTATTCAAATTACATCAACTAACGTTGAGCTAAAGCATGAAAGTTTAAATTAGAACTTGCAAAATAAGCACACCAAAAACTTGGTCCCCAGTCAAGTTTCCGGCAAATTCAATTACCGAACTTCTGAACTCTAACCAAAATGCACTATTTTCAGTATCGACAGCGAAAAAAAAGCGACTGAAAAAGTGTAACAGTACCGAGTGCTGCGGAAAACCACTTAAAACATTTGCAGCGAAGCTAAAAGCCGCAATCGAGTGCGCCGTCCAACTTTATCGTCATCGCTATTAAACCGCGCTTTGGAATCGATAAACGTCACTTGTGGAAGTGGGAGCTCGTCACCGCACATGAAACAGATTACACTCTGTGTGCATGGATATCGACCGCCCGGCGACTGCTCGTGTTTACTTCCCGAGTCATGTGTGCGCCATGCAGAATTATTTAGAAAGCTCAGGTTTCTTCTGGAGAAAATGTGATTTAGGAGTACTCAATCATATTGTAGCTTTACAATACTGCCGAGGTATAACTAAATTATGCATTTGTATGCATTAATATGCA
This sequence comes from Trichoplusia ni, assembly GCF_003590095.1. Lineage (NCBI taxonomy): Eukaryota > Metazoa > Arthropoda > Insecta > Lepidoptera > Noctuidae > Trichoplusia > Trichoplusia ni. The sequence goes on from NC_039495.1 coordinate 3,516,410, forward strand.
TTTTCGGGTATGATTTAGTATTTTCAGAAAAAGTAGCAGAGGCAGCGTACTCAGGTTCAATACACCAACTTGTTACACACTTTTAGCGACAACTATAGCTGCAGCAAGAAAATACCTCAATCTTTTATAAAAAGCCGTCTCGTTATGTTATAAATGAAATTGTTAATTATTTTATTTTCCTTTCCAGGTGATTAATGTAATCTTTTGAGAAAAAATAATGTCTTGGACGTCACTATCAGTTGCAGACGTCGTAGTAAATCAATCAATACAAATAATAAAACAGCATATTGACCTCTACGATCTAACGAGAATTTTCATCTTTATCTTAACGACAGCACGATCAACGATCGCAATATAGGTTGTATTCGATAGACTGTCAAACGAGTATCACAAATACACATCAAGATTTCAGATAACCTGTTTGTGTTGCAAAAGTACACGAGAACTACAAATCTTTCTTTTAATATTTTGACAAGAAAATGACGTATATAAAGAGTACAAAGTCGATAGCTCTTATCTTGTAAAAGTATTATCTTTAAACATTATTTACCAACGCTTTGACGTTTTATCCTTTCAAGTAAACACGTTTTTACTCTTACTAAAACGCCCCATTCATAATTTCGACTCACGAAATCGTAAAGTTGACCTCAATACAAATATAAACAATTAATTGTTACGACAAGTGTAGATAAGCTTAATTCTATTTGTGTAGTTAATACAAATATTATTTAATAAAGTAATTAGATACATATAGATTGTAGAACATAGTTTTTACGACTTGTTTACAAGACCTAGTTGTATGGACGCAAGTAAGTTTCTGATACATAATAACCGTAACAATAGATATAATTATTAATTTTACAATAGAAACAAACACAATTACCTAATAAAAGTCATTTATGTAATAGTGGGACTTGATATACAGACTTATGCTTCTTTTCTCTGCCGAGGTAAACAACATCTTTTATCTGTCATATGTAAATAAAATTATCATTGCCATGATGAAAGTTCATTTAAAGAATTAAGGGGAAGACATTACTATTTCACAAACTTTTAATATTTATACAGGTCTCTTATAGAAAATACTAAAACGGGACCGTTACTAACTATCAGACAACAGCGTAACCAAATCAGAATAATAAGTAAATAGGTAGGTACCTGAAAAAATGTGCGTCGTTAAAAAGACAATGAAATCAATAGTCCATTAATATTCATTGTGAAATATCAAAATACGCCATAACCAGAACACACTAGAACGAACCGACATACATACAGACACATTGTATTATGTGTGTGACACAGTAATATTTACATGAAAGATATCGTACGAAATGCGCTTGTGTTGTCAGTGATAAGGAGAACAAACAGATACTAAATTATATGAGTGACAGATATTTTTAAATGTTGATGGTAAACAAAGAAATTTGCCGAAAATCGTGATGACTGCTAAAAGTAACAGACATCATTGTTAACTTCTCTTTGCCTCTTGCAATTCTCGACAAAAAGATCAAATTGGCGTATCTAGTTCCATAAACTTAGACACAACAGAAATTGCAACAAAAATACGTTTAAAAGAAGAAAGAAATTGAATTCAACTTTCGAAAAAAAAGGTCTTGAAAGCCTTTAAAGTGCTTTATAGGGCTTTACGAAGCGTGATGTGACCTTCAGAGCGATCGAAGGACGGTACGATAAGAACGCGGTGTGGAATTACAAAAAGTATAACGCGTGTTATGAATGAAGTGAGACTGAGACCGCCCCCCCCCCTCCGCGCGACATAAACCTCACTTCGAACCCCTCACAAGTTATTATAAAATCATAACAATAAGCGATACGACGGTAACAAGTGATTTATTTTCGCTCACAATCGCTAATTAACGTTACAAGTAGAATGTACCTGTGTCTTACGAATGCAATATTCGTGTCGTGATGATTTGTTAATTATAAAGCTTATGATTAAATCTTATTTGCAATTATCCTGTCTTGTCGTCATTTTGCTAGTCAGATCTAGAAGATAGTTCATAAATCTTTTTATGTCAGATTCCAAATATTTCCACTTTTATACAGCTTTGCAGAAATGTGACTTTTAGTAACAGAGATAGGAAATTGTTTCTTTAACAGACTTACAAATCAAATAAAATCAAAAAGTGTTTATTTCAAATAGGCCGTTACTCAGGCACTTTTAAAATGATACATTACTGACTCTAGTTGCACGGTTCCAAAGTGTCATTGTTATGGAGAAGAACCGGTAAGAAACTCCATAAGTTACTCTTTTCAAAATAAAATATTATAGTAACATCTTATAGTAACATATATTTAATTATTCATTATAGTGAATGTCTGCAAAAACAGCGTAAATTAGCAAAACACTTTAGTGTCGTGCATGTTGAATCCTAGCAGAAACGGAATACGGAAGCAGGCTTGCCAACTATTAAATAACGGATATTTAATTGTAGAAGTCTTGCCAGCATTTTTGCGTCCACATACATAAATTGTCCTCCTTAAGAAATTCCTTAAGAAACTGGCATTCACTCGCGACAAATTGCGCGACTTGTCAAAACAGTCGCCTTAAATCACACCTTACGATATGTTTGTCTGGGTTGTTCCTAACACTGTATTGTGGTTTTCCTTATTCAGATACTGTGCGCTAGAAAAATCTCTTGACACATTATAAGATAATCTAAGTTTTGTAAGGCAGGGGGTTCCACAAAAAAGTCACATGCACAAAACACCCAGACTCGGAACAAGCATCCGAGGCTCTCACAAATGCGTATCCCAAGCGGGGGTCTCATTCGTGGCGCTTCGCTCGCTGTGGATTTGGCGTAGTGCCTTATACCAATTGGCTCTCCGTGCAGTTAGATCAGTCAGTAATTAAGATGTCAATTTCGAGATAATCTAGAATTAGTCAGCTAATGTTACGAGATAATTATAATAAACGTTGTCAGTTAATGATAGAGGATGACAAATGATATAATTAAGCTTTTAGTCATCACTAAATAGTAAGGTAAACGTACATCATTTAAGATTTGGAAATAGCGGCCATTTAGAATACATAACTGGAGGTAATAAACAGGTTATTTACAGAGACTTCGTTATTAGAAGCTATTTGGCCAAGTACTGAAACGCCATTCAATAATATGCATTAATATGCTATTTATTCAACAATAAATAAACATTTATTGTAACTAAAAATTATCTTAAGTTTTAGCACTCGGGAAAATGGTCAAATAATGTATCAAACGTCGACGTCTCGGATGGCAGTGTTGGCACAGAAAGCAATGGCGGGTTGATGTGGAGGCGTACCGCGAGCGTTGGTTTGAGGCGCAGGACAGGGAATCCTGAAAGTATTTGGGGAAGCGTTTGCCCCACACAATGGGCTAGGAAAAAATCTACTCAAAATGTTTGTTACCATTATAACTATTTGTTGATCTGCAGCTGCAGTAAGCGATCGTATTACATTGCTAGCCAGCATAATTCCGTGCAAATATTTCAAAGGTTGAATAAATAGTTCAGTATCTAATTACAGAAATTTAGATACTTGTATAATCAGAGCGTAAAGTTCGGTGCTGTGCACAAAAGAGTTAATTGCATAGACCTAGATTTCAAATGCGTTAATTAGATGTTACCATGTATTTCATCTTTGAAGACGGCTTAAGTACCTTAGTATCATCCTGATAAATATGTTTGCGCTTTCCAAAAATAAGCAATTTTATGATAATGGGAATGACTTGTGACAGAGCATAAAAGAATATCAGGTACGTTGATAATTTTGTTATAGATACTATAATTTACTTATTCTTGCAGTCAGAGATGTCGTTTTTCAGGAAAAGATCTGATTGTGCATTCCTTAGAAGAATACAAGTTCAAAAATGTTATAACTCTTCGCAGGAAAAAAAAATGCTTTTTTGCTTACAGCTTTGCCAATGCCATTGGAATTTGGAAACCAGCATGTATACCATAATAATAATAAATATATGGTGTAAATTATGCCTTGACAATAAACGCCGGCTGGGTAGTGTCCTCGGCACACCGACATATTATTGGTATCAAGGCGGGCTCTCGATAAAGCGCGACAATTCCTCGATTGCATCCAACTCATTGACGTTTAGATACCGTATCGGCAGACATCTTTACTGACGTCACACGGATATGCCTATTAGGTATCTCATGCATATTTTCAGTTACTATGCTGTGATGGTTTAATATTTCGATATTTGTTTCTGGAGAAGTGGTCATAGCGTCTAAAGGCTTCGACGCCTTTTAAATCCGTATAAGAAACTACCAATAGACTGATTGATACTACTTTAGCTGGTTTTAATCTAAAGAGCGATCTCCAATATCGTAGGCCTAAGTGGTTCTAAAGGCATCTCTAAGCGCCTCTTCTACCTTCCTTCCTCTTTCAGTCTTATCCACGACAAAAACACCTACATAATATTAATCCCACATGTGATAGGCATTAGAACAACAGCTGTAAGTGGATTATGTATGAACAAATCAAAAAAGTATTTAATTGATATCTGCCCGATAGTCGTTATCCGAGATAGACGAATTCTATTTTACGCAGTCATCATTACTTTCATCCTATTGTCATGCTGTAGATATTTCGCACAGGTCAACAAAGACGTCCATCGCAAAAAAATGATAATTTGTAATCAGAATTTAAAGAGTTCAACCAAAATTGCCCTTTCTTTGACACATTTTTATGCTAGTCTAATCTTAATTGGATTAAAGATTAACACTCACCCTTTCCTCCAAGTGTGTAACACCAGCCAGGCTCTGGTAAAACGTCGGTGTCTCCAGATCCTGAGCCACATTCACCTCGGACAGTAGCCATTTGGACAACACTGTCGCATCCTTATGTATGAGCAGCCACGACCGGAACTGGTCGAATGTGACCTTCTCCGTCGGCCCAAACAGGCTCAGGAGTATCTCCGCATTCCTCTGGCCGCCAATGAGAGGAAGTGAAGAATATTCCAGCTGTAGAGTCCGTGCGAAATCCCTCTTGTATATGTATGTGCTGTTATCACCTTGGTTATTTACGTAGAGGGTCCATAGGAACCTAGAAGTATGATACAGTTTTAGCTTATAACATAGTTTTTCATTTGAACAATGATAAGGATATACATATTGTATTGATCGGTTTTTGTCGCTTATTTAACTGATTGTGTTGTAATTGCACAATATTTATACGCACAATATATTATTATAACGATAGACAATGCAGGCTTTTAACAAAGTCATAGTCATTGTGTCATAGTAACATAAAGCTTGCTATTCAAATTGTAGGATGATACTAAATTTTCAAAAAAGCATTTTAAACATCCTTAATGATAAGGATATCAATCTACCTGAAATAATATAACAATGAATATGCACATTATGTTAAAACAATATTAACACTCATTTTTATGTGTCAGTCACCAGATTTTGGCTTCTTTTTGGACCACTAAAGAGAGGAAATATTCGACAGTTGCCATATAAATCTTGAGCAAAAGTATGGTTCCTGTGGGTTCCACCATAACATATGGTGGCAAAAAGAAGAACCTGACTTTCATAGCGCAACAAATTGCGTTTGTACTATGATCAATGTAAAAAAATGCAAGAATGGATAAATTGTAGAGAAGAATTCGCCATCCATTTGGACAGTAAAAGCAAAACAAAACGAATAAATAGAACTTAAATTTCAGTTTACCATACAATGCTTGATCGAAATGATCTGATTAAATCTTAGTTGTATCTTTGATTGAAAGCTTTCCATTCTCTACACTATGATAGGACTGTTCATACTAAAGAAATTATTATGTATGAGATTAAACTACAAAACTTAGAATCTTATTTAAATGAACTTACACCTAAATGTTGCTCCTAGTCTAGGAGTAATTGGACATTTATTATGACTTACAAAGCCTTAATGGCTTGAGCTATGATTGAGAAGAATTTGGTTCAAGAAATTTATGAAATTAAGAACACAACTGTTTGAGAAGTATTCTCAGCAAGTGCTTAAGTATGATGATTTCAGGACATCCTTTATTAAATTAGGCTTTAACAAGGAACTAACATAATTCTGGCTGTTCTTTAAAACACCTACAGGATTCAGAGGTACTAATAATGCTTTAGATTATCCAGAATTAGTGGTGATTTATGACAAAAGTTCTGAAATTGGATAATAATTAAAGCGGGCTTGATGTTACTTGGATTTGAACTCATGATTCACTTAATAAAACCAAACAAATAATGGAATGAATGTATATGCAATAAATATTATACAGAATTGTACACCATAGAATTTTACAGCAGTAAAATTAATTACAAACAGGGTGAAGGTTTAATAGTGGTCAATTTATTTATGTTTTTAAATAAAATGATATGACTGCAATATAATTTAGTCAAAGAAACTTGTAGCTTTAAGTAATCAATATATTCCAGAGCATAAACTTAACACCAATAGAGAAAAATAACTGATGACTAAATGAAATACTAACCGACAATGTATTTAATTAGAAATGTGATTTGGAAAGCATATTTATTAAATAGCGATAGAGCAACCTAAGCAGTTAGGGATTAGTATGAAGAATTGTTAATAACAAAAATATCAAATGTTATGTACTTCAGTAGGTAGTGGTAACATTTATATATTGAAATAGTAGGCAGGCTTTGGAAAGCTTTTAGTTCTCCCTATACAGTTCAGGACAAATATTATTTTCATAAAAATCTTAAGCTGATGTCTCGTTTTATCTTAAGTAAAAGTAATTTCTGGCTTAGTTGCCAAGTTAACTTGAATCAGTAGCACCTATAAAGTTCTTATGCAATAGGAAATACATCGGTGGATTATAGAAAAATATGTTAAAATGACCAAAAAAACAATGCCACAACACTAATTTAAAAAGTTTGAATGTCATTAAACCAAAATATGCATGCAAAGTAATACAATTGTAATGAAAACAAAGTACCATAACAATTATTGTATTCAATATTGAAAGGTATCACAATATAAAAGACAAGTTGCAAATCACTCTAACTATGAACATCTTTATCTGATGCATAGATACATGTCTAAGTTTCTATCATAGTTCTATTATCTAGTGCATCTAATGTTACTAATTAGTTAAACCGCAAGAGCACAGGCATTTACTCCAGTGACAAGTACCAATACCCCACAACAACCTCCTTGGAAAAATACTGAAGCAAGTGACAACTCATAGTGTGTATTTAATTCTCTCAATCATAACACACTCTTGAATACTAATTACCATAAATTAGATGCCAATTTAACTTCACAATTTAAATACAACCTATTCTTATTAAGTAAACAAGCTAATGAAAACTGTCTGCCAAACAGTTTAGCGCTAATAACATAGCACGTAATACTACCTATCATCAGATTGATAATGTGACATGATTGTGACAACAGTAACAACAAGACGAAGTAAACACTCACTTGATTTTTTCTTCGATGTTGCCCTTAGTGAGCACGACGATCCCGCAGAGCAGCTCCCGGAAGGCGATGCCGCGCTTGGTGCCGCCGCAGGCCTGGTACAGCCACTCCGCCACCTCGAAGGGAACACCATCGCATAGCACTTCGTGGACAAACGCCTCTAAGCTCAAGGCCGTCCCGTTCGCACCGGCACATCTCTTGAACGCTTCGCGTATACGTCTCAACTCACTATCAGACACTGCAAATAAAATAAACTGATATTCATCACATTCCTACAACGCACTTAGATCAACTTTATGCACAACGCGTACCTCGTTTCACTGCATCCTCGTACAATATAAAAGATGGTTTTGAGTCTTTTGCACCCATATTCGCGAGTAAATAACGATCATAACATTTTTAAAGGCGTAATAAACACAAAGAAACAAAAATTATTACAGCTGACAGCTCACGTCGTATGATCTGTAGCCATATTGAATATTTTTTCTTTTACTTCAACATCACATCCAATAAGAACAACTTTTGAGACTCCGTGATACCAATTGCGTTTTTCGTATCAGTTACTTTGTCTTAACTATCTTGCAAATACGCAATGTACAATGAAAATATAAAACGCCACAGAGGTTTTTTTTTAAATAAACGTTCTGTTTCACGAACTGTAAAATACACGCATTTAGTCATTATTGGCTTAACAGCAATTGAACCTCCCAATTAACCATTATTATTTTTCAGGTTTACATTATTTTGCGAGACAACTTATTTCTTCCTTATTCTCCTCAAATGTGGAGTCGAAAACTCACACCGTTTTTCCGAAATTCGTTCGCAGTGTAATTTTAAATTGATTTATATTTTTCAACCCTATACAAATTTTTAAACAATTGAGGTAAAATAAAAATTTTTTTTTTTTATGCAGTGACTAAACTCAAAATTAATGAATTCGTAAAAAATGCAAAGGAATGTTACTGAGTATTGACAGAATACAGTTCAATACAACAACATGACATGACAACATGTTAGTTGTTCAGGCATCTCTTTCTCGCATTAGCAATTTGATATTTGCTATCTCTATGTTTGTTCCAAAAATCATGTAATTTTTTTATTTGCCTAGACTATTGCATTTTCCATCCGATTGTGCTGTGACTGCAAAAATCTCGAGTTTACTGCTTTGTTTGCATTATCATGCCAAGTTTTTTGAGGGTAGATAATTTGGAAAAACACAAGTAATGTAAAGGCCGTGTAGACCAGTTTCTTATTTTTGTTTGAATTAATAATTCGATTGTAAATGTCCGTGTCTTTGTGCGTTCTACGTATTGAAATTGATGAAGACCTGCCCGAAATGGGCGATAATCCCTCTGAAATGGGTAAGATGATTACAAAAATACTATTTAGTTGATAATGTATCATCAAACTGTGTAGCAAATTGACAAACAATGCAACAGCTGTGTTACCAAAATATTTTAACTACAGTCCCTTGTCAGTCATCAATCTTTGCAATTTCCTTTTGATATCAGTCATCACATCATAAAACCCTTTGTTAAACTTATTCCTATCTATCCATTATCTTTTTGATCTAGATTTAATCCCTAGCAGTATATGTATGCCTGCTACAATTTCTGAAATATCAAGATTATTACATTAATAAAACATCATACATTTTCAAATTATAGACCGAAAGATTTATTAAGTACACAAGTTAAATCTCATAGTTGATTCTGTCATTAAAATGTTAATTATCATAACATTATTCTATTACCTACATGTAGGTCATAATAATAAAGGGCTGGCTGCCAGTTGACCATTGCCAATTTGTATGTATGGCTGGAAAAAAGTTGAATACTCTGTAATATTCGCTGATTAAAAACATCTAAATATAGTGAGAATAAGGCAAGTAAAATCAGATACATTTATTAATTAACTACAGAAGCTGCTAAAGAACAGAAAAAGAGGGACCGGGGTGCTCGTGAGTCAAAGACCATCACAGTGGAGACATATGCCAGTGTTCTCACTGGTCCCAACACTGACACTGGCATCCTGCCCACCAGCTCCCGGAGATCACCTCCAGACAGCAGTGTCTCAGAAGAAGATGAGACCATCAGCTTCTTTTGTGGAAACCCTTTAGTTGAAGTCACTAAAGGTGTACTGCATTTGTATAAGGAGAAGTAAGTTGAAAACAAAATTGATTTTAGAGATGAATTACAATAGAGTTGAGTCAAATAGTTGGTTTTGTTAAACAAATGTTAGCTTAATACTGGTGTTGGTGTTGCCAGTAACAACTCCCACCTTACACCTAAGAGAGTAGAAGCAGCCATAAACAAGTGCAGCCTTGAGATGTGCTGTACTCATCTTGGTGCCATTTTCCCATCCTGTGCTAGCCTCATCCAGACTCGACCATAATTATAATTTAAGTGTCAATAAATGTCTGTTTATTTAATATTTAATAGGTAAGGCTTTTTCAAATCTGTTGTTAAGTAAGTTCCAGAACCTTTTTATTGTGAAGCTTGAGTATTTGCAACTTCATTACTTAAAAAAAGTATATGTGTTTCGACTAGTGAAATGAAAGAAGCTGAGGAAGCAAAGACACTGTGCTTGCTGTCAGTTCCTGGTGCCCTCGGTGCCCCAGACCTGCTGGCATTTGCAGCTGCCTGCCAGCAGGATATAGCTCATGTAAGAGTACTGAGGGATGGCTCTCCAGACCATTACATGGCTTTATTCACGTAAGTCAACAACAACAACTAAGGGCGCTTTCAATTTATGCGTTTCGTGTCGGACCGCTGCGGTGCCGAAGCGGTGCGTTAGACGTACTTCACACGGACCATCCTCTTTTTTCATACAAAACGGTCGGTACAAAACGGGCTCGACAATAGGGCGGCAACCTCATTTCATTTCCGTGTTGAATAGTGCAGTGGAAATCATCAGAATTACATGTTAAAGAAAACATCGGTGCTGCTCTTTTACGGGGGCGTCGTTTTTGCTTTTCTTTTGATGATCAACACGAGCACTAACAGTAATGTTTCTTCGTCAGAGTCCATGGCTTGACTTATGTGACATCACTGGGATAAAAACGCACGGCTGTAAATTACGCTTTCAATTGAGATGTTCGGTGTCGGACTGCAACCGTACCGCGCAATAAATTGAAAGCGCCCTTAGCAATGACATTCAACTTATGACATGACTTCAAGTCTTCAAGATTTGGATTATAAATCTTGCTTTTTGCGATTGTTGGAACAATTTTGCAGAAAGTGCGAAAGAAATTAAGCAGACTAAAACCTTGTCTTCCATAAAAGGGCCAAAGTTAATTTCAGTGCTACGCCGAATTAGCTACATCGATAAAACATCAAAGTGGTTGGAACCAGAAGTGAAGAAGAACATAACGAAGTCAAAGTATATTTTGGTTTAGATTCCGCACAAGTCATGCGGCCCGGGAGTTCCATGAGACATTCGATGGGGTCCCGTACAGCAGTCTAGAGCCCAACGCGTTGTGCCACATGGCCTGGGTATCCCGTGTAGAGTGGGCCAGGGACGGCACTCCGCCTCCCTCCCACACTGAACTACCAACCTGCCCTGTTTGCCTGGGTATGTAGTATTTTTATAAAAGCATCCAGTGGTCGATCACATATGTATGTACTTAGTTTCGTTAGTACATGTAAGACATGTTTACATTAGTTAACAGGATATGTAGGTAAAAAATAAATTTATAGTTGTAATAATTGGATTTTTCATGTGTGTCAAGGTTGCTGATTTGTACAGTATTTAATTAGGTTTGAAGCTCTAGTCATACATTATTATCTTCAGTAAGGAAAGTTAGAAACTTAACTTGACATTTTTTTTAATGTGTTTATCTATATGAGTTTACAATGGTTACTAAAATTGCCTGATCGCTTTCTACTAATTGCGGAGATATTTCGTAAACTCAGTTCTTAGTTTGGGTTCGAAACCAATCGATTCGTACACGTTGTTAGTCAAATTAATAATTATGAGTCGCCTTTAAACAAGAGAGTTATTGTAATAATGTTTCGGGAGTGCGGTAGTAATGTGTGAGGTCGTGTGGCGTGTCCCGCAGAGCGCATGGACGAGAGCGTGGCGGGCGTGCTGAGCGTGCAGTGCGCGCACGCGTTCCACGCGGCGTGCCTGGTGCGCTGGCGGGACGCGCGCTGCCCCGTGTGCCGCTGCGCGCAGACGCCCGAGCCGCGCGGCGGCGCCGTCTGCGCGCACTGCCAGCCGCACGCGCTCGACGGTGGGTACCCTCCGGGCTAGGTGGCCGACGCCTAGGGTAGCAGTTGTAAGCTGGGGGCTGGGACTGCACTGCCATTTCTCAGATTGAGCTGAAATCCACGTTGCAAATATTAAAAACCCGCCGCCTCAGTCCATTTTTCCATCAAGGTGGTCTCCTCTTTCCGTGGCCATACCAGCGCAGCCGGCTTTCCTGCATCTTATCTGCGACATCGCGTACACCTAGACTGCCTCGTACATATTCATAACGAATTCGAAATCGAACAAGCCTGGTGACGCTACACATCTACCTCAGCATCTCCATCTCGGCAACTTGGATGGTATGTATGTGCCTTTTGATTACAGCCCATGGTTCGATGCCATACGTAAGTTAAAAAGTGTTAATAGATAAATTAAAAACTCAAATTTTCAAGTTCTTTCGTAAACTTTCGAATTTGAAATCTCTCATACACTTCATTAATTCCAAGAAAATCCGAAAGTAATTTAATGTTGTTAATTAATATCAATTTCTTTATTTTTACTTTGCAGAACTACACAAAAAAATAAATTTAAAATAGAAAATCTATCAGTTAACGATATTCTGTTAACGAGAGTGCCCAAGGTGCTACTCTGGGTCCTGTACTGTGGGTATAAATTCCAATTATTCCAATGTTTATACAAATGACAAATATGTACCGGTCTCTTTCAGAGGAAGATGGTGATGAGACCCGGGATAATATCAGCGGCGTGGCTGAAGGCCTGCTGGACGGCGTGGAGGCTGGCACGTTGTGGATCTGTCTCATATGCGGACACGTGGGCTGTGGGAGGTAGGAAAATAGAGTAGATAAAGCTACGTAATAATACTAGTGTACAGTCTTAAAGTAGTTTCACAATTTTACTGTGATTTTAATAGTCTAAATACTACACTACGCTTCAAAAGTAGTTTATTAGAAACACTTTGATTCTGAAACGTTTGAGATGCATAGTTGTAAATTTCGCATTTTTAAGTAAATGTGTTTCTTTCAGAATATCAAATATGTTCAGGGTATAGAAGTCCTACATTTTTTCTTTAACCTTCAGGTACGAAAATGGCCATGCGGCCAAACACTTCCTAGCCTCCAATCACACTTATGCTCTGCAATTGGGATCAAATAGAGTTTGGGACTATGCGGGTAAGTTTATCTGATAACAGAAACTATATAAGCTTTCCAAAGGCTTCTTTCTATGTAGGACTTAATCGTTTGCTAACAGCGGGTTAAGAATCCAAAATTCCAATATTTATATTTCCGTGCGATGTTTTTTTCTTTTGCACCTTTTGATGATGTCTGGCTACAATTAGGGCTCAAAGTCAGCAACATCAACTTGAGAAGAAGTATATGAAAAAGTTAGAAAAATTAAACAAGTTTTTATTTATATTTGCGTAATACGATAGTAGGCAACAACAAATGCAGACTTTATCCCTTAGACATCCACAAGTCAACTAATGGTCGTGCAAGATACCATCCATATATTATCACGCATCAAGTCTAAATCTTGTCACGTTGTCGTTAGGCGACAACTTCGTGCACCGTCTGGTCCAGAACAAGGCGGACGGCAAGCTGGTGGCGGCGGAGGGCGGGCTGCCCGGCGAGGACTCGGCCTGCGGCGGGGAGAAGCTGGACTCCGCGCAGCTAGAGTTCACCTACATACTGACGCAGCAGCTCGACAGCCAGCGGATGTTCTATGAGGATAGGATGGCTAAGTGAGTTGGCGTTTGGTGTCATTTATTTGATTTTCTTGGACTTCGCACCCGTAAAAACTTTTTATGCCGATACTATTCCGATGTTGTTGCGCGTTTAGCCCGTAGGTGTCGCCACAGAATCGTTGCTGTCATTTTAGTCATCATCCTGACCACTTAGGAAAAGGTTAATTTTTTCGTGACTCTGTGCAAATAAGAAGGCAGCGTGAAGATGTGTCAGCTTCCTTTTTTTTTTGGGGTTGGACTGGATAAAATGTTCAGTGTAGTAATACTGAAGTTTTTATCCAGTCCTATTTTATTCTCCTTTTTCTGGTTATAGCCCCAGCGGAATCGCTTTTCAAATTACTCCCATGAAACGTAAACCATTCTTCCAGATTAGAGTCGGACTACATAACGGAGTGCGAGGCCCTCCGCTCGCGGGCCACGGAAGCGGAGTCCAGTTCTGCGCGGCTGGGCGAGCAGGTGGCCACGCTCACCAAGGAGAACAAGGCGCTCGAGAGGAAGCTGCAGCATGTCACCAACAAGTAAGGCAGCCAACGACTCGCTTACTCTTGTCCTTCCTAGCGTTTCCACTTCCCACCAAACTGTCCATGATTACTACAGATTCTTCTTCAAGGTACTAAGTAGATTTTTACAAAAAAGGGAATATAAGTACAGAATTTTTTTTTCCTCCCATGCCTTTAAATTAATGCAGAATGTTCTTCAAATATTATAGTCGATTAATGTTTTACATTAAAAAAAAAGTCCCATTACGACTATTTAAGAAGAACAGTAATCTAGACGAGATAAATTATGATATGTTACTGCTTCTATAAGTATTTCATGTTGATGTCTTGTTTTTAGATTGTCCACTCTTTCTAACGAGCTGTCTGAGGAGCGCGGCCTAGCTGCGGCGCTGGCCAGCAGTCAGGCGGAGTGGCAGGCGCGCGCTAAGTTACGGGAGGAGAACTTCGTTAAGGAGGTATGTACGAGGACATTATACTCAAACAACTGGAAGTATAGCAAGATTTGAACTATGCTTCGAGGTGTGCTTAGGCTATACTTATCATAATATTTTTCTACAATTGTTCATTTTTGGGACATTTGTTCATAGGTCTAGGTAGACTGTTAGTATTCGACCTGAAACAACAAAATCTAGTGAAAACCATCTTTTATCTGCACACCACCGATGAAACCATTTTTTTTTTTGGTAAGGCTTGGGAATCCTCATGGACACCCACTCCCTCGGGGGAGGAGAAATGGGTAGTGTCAGACTTTTACTGACTAAACCTGAACCGCCGTGCTACGTCATCCGCGTTTTTGTGTCGGTGTATGGCAATGCGTTGCAATCCTTTATACACCGACCGCGGGCTTCCACCGGCCAGTAATGTGGGCCGGTAGGTCACTTTCTCGTGTTGTGTGGAGGCCGACGTGTAAAGAGCGTCGGCCTCCTCGCCTCATATTGGGACCGCATCCATAGCACCGAATGTGGCCCCCCGCCGTGGGTCCTATACTCGGACCACAGACACCCCCGTGCCGTCGCCCAGAACCCTAGTTAGGGCGGGAGAGCGCGCTCATGCGCGGCTCTGCGCCGCCCCAACCACCGATGAACCCTGATCACCAAGTGATCTGATCTGTATTTTGTTGTCCTGCAGGTGTCGGAGCTGAAGGAGCAGCTGCGCGACGTGATGTTCTTCGTGGAGGCGCGCGGGCAGCTGCAGCAGCAGGCGGGCGCCTCCCCCGCCGAGCTGCAGCAAGCCTCCGTCAGCGTCGCGCCGCCGCCCAAGCCGCGCCGCAAGAGGCGCTAGGCACACACACACACTCACACACACACACACACACACACAACCACACACACGCACACGCACACATTCCACACACAACCCTGCCGCTCGACAAATAACAATAGAATAACACGTCATTACTATAAATAAACCTTTTATCCGTATTTACGCTCAACATCATCTTTAACATCCGCATTCTGACGCCTTCTTTGACTATCTGTTCAAACAACCTACGTTTACAAGTGTGTGGTTTCGTAGCCATCAAGCCATATTCTTGCATTAACTAATGTAATCCGCAATAGGTACTTAACTTGAGGTCAGTAATACTGTCATGCATTTTAAGCTAAAGGTTCTAAGTCAATTCTAGGCCTTTCAAGTCTGTATTCAAATGCATAATATTTTTATTTCACTATAAGGTAAGAAAATTGTAGTCTGATATGCTAAGTTTCAACGGATATAAATTCATGGTAATATACGTGTTTTGTGAAAAAGAAAACTTTAAATTGATAAAATTCAAGTTTAGTTAAGGCATTATACAGAATACTATAGCAGGAAATAATGCTATATTTAAGTACTTATATTAAACTTGATTAATTATATTCTAACTACGGCACCAATGTAGATTATTTGTAGTTTTCTAAAACTGCCTATTTTGTGTCCCTCTCGCTTTCTCTGTCTACTAAAGATATTTTTGTCACGTTATTAGACCTTTTGTACATGAGGCAATGTAATTTGAATACCCGATGACTATGGCCATCAAAGTACGCTGCGTAGGAACTAGGAACAGTTGTGATAGTCACTGGATATCCAAAGTAATCAGTTATTGAGGTGGCATTCCCTCGTGTATAAAAATCTTTAAATAAATCTAACTTTCTATTACGATTTTGTATATATTGACTGTAATATAAAACTATTTGTCACATTGTATAAAGAACTGACTGGCATGTAAAATTAATGAAACTTTTTATAACACATTTGTGGCAAATAAAGCGAAAAAGTTTTGTGTAGTAACAACTAGGCAATAGAAGATTATTTTAATCATAAGACTATGTTTGAGTCACGTCTAAAATTCAATTTTCGAATCGTTCTATTGTTTTATTAATCTGTAGTAAGTGTTGCCAAGATTCTGACCTAAAAAAAAAACCAAAAAGATTGAGCTTTGAATATAAATTTAACGATAAATAAAATAATATGTATATCTGTAGCTACACATGCTTAGGAGCATGTTTAAAAATAATGAATGTTTAAAAAGATGTGTCTAGGAACATTTTCAATAGCTGCATACCACTGTGATAATGTTCATAGTAAGTAAGAGAAAGTAATTTTTTGATGTTTGTAGACTTTTGTTCGTTTAGAAAATTCTGTGCTTACAGGTTATTTTAAATCAGTTTTTAATTTAGGTTGTGCATTACTGGATAAATTATATAAATATATAATAATATATGGTAAATAAAGGTGATTTATAATTTATTCATTTGATATTTTTATTTTATGTAAGTATTATCCCTCGACAAAGATCGATAGTCGATTATAAATGTCGCTAAAACACTGGTCAGCTGAGTACCAGTGTTTTACAAGGAGCGACTGACTATCTGACCTCCACAACCCAGTTACCTGGGCAACATGATACCCCTTGGTTAGACTGGTTGTCAGACTTTCAAGCTTCTGGCTACCTGTAACGACTGTCAAAGATGTAGGAATTATAGTCTCGTATCCATATTTATTCATGATAAAACTAGTAAAGCTACAGACAAAAAAAGATGGCCCATGTACAGCATTGGGGTATTTATCTCGTGGCAACTAATATTATGCTCAAACCAATGCTAAAGTAACCGTCATGAGAAGCTATAAATTTTGTAAACAAGTGTTCAGGAGTTCACAACATTTGGACCAACAAAAAAAATGAATTTGTTTAAGATTTAATAAATTATTAAGTAACAAATATTAATTAACATAAATATTATTTAAGAATAATTATTCGTCAGATTCAGATGTTTCCATTTCTGTGTCAATACCAATTAACCTAACCAATTACTTCACAATTTAAAACCTACTTCTAATATTAACCTTAAGTTTCCAAAGATTAGCGCGTTTGAACAAACAACTCTTTCTTTTTACTTATTATATATTTTAGATAAATTGTATTACGCACCTTTTGACGTTTTTTTCGTGGCGAATTTATTTCCTTAGATGTACTGGCTACTGGCTCCATTATACGTAATAACAAATAAAATTAACGCAACAATTAAAGTAACAACAATAAAAAAGTGATAACGAAACAATAACAAAATTAACAATAACAACCAGATCCGCGATATATGCAAAGCAATGAAACAAACTCGTACGCATTCGAAACTCGAATGATGCGTTTATTTCAAAATGGCGTCCCGATAGTTCACAATCCCTGCGACGGACGCGTTCCGGTACCAAGAAACACAAACGATAGCGCTTTGCGTCGTTAAAATATGATCCGACTAAATTAAATAGGTTGTTACTTTCATATAACCCGTCTATATTTCATGTCGATTGAATATGGTCAATTTATTATTATCTCGCAGTATAAAATGTTTACTTAGTAAAAGATGTTTGTTTACATAATTTATAGCTTCTCGTGACGGGTACTTTAGTTTAGTAGTAGGCACAGATGAAGTTAAAACTTCAATTGTGAAAAACTATAAAATTTGTCTTTTTTTAACTGCAAATCTTATTCATTGACACCGGTTTACGGATAATATCTTTAGATACGATACCATACAATTTATTAGGAAATAATAGAACATATTTCATTTATTTATTCTCAGCTTATATTATTTCAGTAAAAATATTTTTAATGCAGTTTCTTGCAAAGTAGTTTGGTCGATAGCTATAACTTTTAAAACAATAACAATCCAACACAAACTCCTCCCATTTATCGAAATTTTAACGTTCCCATCCACTACTCAATTCATTATTGTCAGCGCTTGGCAATTATTAAATACTAACGGCGTATTTTTGCATGATAATATTTTACACTGTTCCATAATTTTATATACACATTAGGATTTTTACATAATACCAAGATACCGGTTTAATATCTAAATCAAAATGAAGCCATGCACTGTTTGTTTGGTTGAACGCAAGATAACGGAACGTTACTTACTAAGTAATCAAGTCAAAAAAGGCAAGGCTGTGAATCGTATCGTACACACTACATTTAGCTAATAAATTCAGAGTATTTTGACCTAGAATTTGTTTATAGTTAAGTTATAGTATTAGATTATAAGTAAAGCACTTCTGCAATTTACAAAATCATTTATAAAAGCGAAAATATTTCTAGCATTTTGTATTGAGTGCATGGTCAGTCACGTAAGTAAAACAATTTTTGCACACGTCTTGTAAAACGGTCATATTTCAGTGATATCATATAACAATTTAAACGCTCAATAGATAGAGAGTTGTTTTTTGTGCCTAGAACTCATAATAGACCATTTTGCAAGACAGAAGACTGAAATGGTTTTTCCAGCGTAGACGAGAGAACATTAGCGGCGCTGGCGACGCCGACACGCGAGGTGTTCTAGCGGTTGTTCTCAGCGGCTTGCTACAGACTAGAGTCCGTACCTCGCGTCACGGCGGCGGAGCCCTGGTCTGTCGCAAGCCTGCTGCATTCTTCACGGCCGATTGCACGCCTTACACGCTCACAGATTAACGATGTCTACAGCGAGCGATGGATGAAATCCAACTGTTGTTGTGCACATTGGATTACAGTACCATCGCTATTTGTGGACTAGTTTTCGACATCTTTTCGTTTTAGATTATATGAATAACCTAAAAGGTAATGCTTAAGGTGTTTGTTGACACACAACACAACTCTTGCTGCAATACTGTTGTGACTGTTCTATGTGTACATATGTATGATACAGAACTTAGGGTTGTTTAGTCACTCAATATTCAGTTATTCTGTGTACTCAATGAGAATGGGAACAATATTTAATCAATAACTCTCTTGTCAATGAAATTTGGGGTCATGACATTTGCTTCTGTCACTACAGTAAATAACTAGCAAAACAACAGTATTTCAAGCAACTGTGAGTTGTATCTGGTATTGCTATTTAAGTATTTCTTATTTGTTAGATATTGTTTTTTTGTTATATTATGTGTTGTCTTATGCAAGTTAAGCCAGAGACTTAGATTGAAAATTAGCACATGTTTTAATCTGATTGAGAGTTTTACTATGTTTGAGAGTTTATGTGACTTAAACCTAGGTTATATAAATTTTTGTTTACATACTCTGGCTTTACTTATTAGTGTCTGTTTAGGGTGTTAAACTAATGAATATTTTTAGACAGAATAATATGAGTGAAGATCAGCATTTAATGGACCTTCCTGCGGCCAAGAAACAGAAGTTGGACGATAGCATTGGGGTACAAACAGAAACAAGTGCGGAGACAACAGAGAATGGTGTCAGTCTGGAGATCTCGGACAAAGGGCCCACTGGTGACCAGGTGTACAGTAACCTGGTGACACCAGAAGAGTTTGAGAAGCTAAGAGAGTTCAAGGTCTTGGATGAAGTCAAGTCTAATGATGAAGACAGTAACGATGAAGATTCAGATAGCTCTGATGGTAGTTGTGTATTTGAGTACATAATTCTTGCATGATAGTTCTGGTTTCAAACTGCACTGCAATAAAAACAGCTAAGAATGGGTTTTAAACTGTAGTTTAATCAAACTAGTTTTATGTGAGAAAATTTAATCTATATAATTATTAGTCTTTTTACTTCAAATAGAGATTTTAGTATTTTGTCGTTGAAAATTATCAATTGAAAATGTTAAAAATTTTCATCAGGAGTGAATTGGCAGACTAATTTATGAATTTTAAAATCACTCTGCTTTTATTTTCAGATTTTACATACATTCAAAAATTCATACAATTTGGGTTTTGGAATTATTTATCTTGATGTATGATAAAGTGCATGCCAATGATAACATTAGTAAAATAAACATAACAACTTCACCTTTTATCAAGATTTGATTTTACTTATAAAATTGCAAGTGTTATTGGATTGTCCATAGTAAATATATAATTAGAAATAGTAACTAAGTTAAGTAAAGTATTAAAATGCATGAAGTTAATTTGTTAAGCTCTTAGCCAAATTTTATTTAATTTGAGGAACAAAATTTCATGATATCCTTATTCTAAAAGAGGATTATTTTTCAAATTCATTTTTTGTTGTTTTACCTAAGTTAAGTTTATTCATTAAGTTTTGTGAAATGGACAAGTTCCATTACCATAACTTGTAATTTTATGATATTTATTTAACTAGTTTTAAGAAGCATGAGCCGTAAACACGAATATACTAGTTGTAAGATCTAATATTAACGTAAATTTCATTGAAAGAGCAGTTCTAAACAATCCCAAACTCATTCGCGCTCACTTCACAAATACGTGCGCACGCTAAATATAAAAGATACTCAATATTGTTTTGTTTACATAAAAAACAAATCACTCATTAACTAGTACTCCATTCATCCCAATCCACGCTATTACGTAAGATAGACAAAATACGCGGAACTGTCATTAAACGGTAGTAACTAAGAGCAACCGTACACGTATATTTGTACGCAAAGAACCATCCCTGTAGTAAATCTGTAGCCATGTGACCAGACATACCCACAGAAGTAGGCATGTCGGGGGCTAACAGGTGAGGGGGTTCACCCGCACCTGCGCCAAACGATGGGGTGGGAAAAGGCTACATTTATAGCATACCATGTCGCGCCGGCACAGCCGCGCGAGCCGGCACTCCGGCCAGACGTGCCTCCTGATCTACTTAAATATTACAAAACATTTTGCTAATACATTTATATTGTAAAATATTAGTTTAGCACTATTTTTGTTTAAATGTCATCATGAGCTATCGTAATGAATATTAGTTGTATAAGATGTCGCTACAATTTAATCCCATTCTTAACTGTAAGATTAGATGCATACATCATGGGAATTTAATACTGAATTCTTCATATACATTTTAAGGCATTGTTGTGTACTTGTTCTGACTGAATGAAGAATCTTTCAGTTGGTTTTCAACGGGTGATACAAGTTTTGTATTTCGAGCTCTTTAACTTTTTCGCTTTTGTTATTTTGGTTGCTTTAGTTGGTATTTTCTTACTGTCTGATCAACTGTAACTTGATTTATGTTTTAAGACTGATTTCCTCTATAAATATCGAACTTGTTGTTTAACTTTGCGTATTACGCAATTTCGTTGAAGTTATTAAAATTTCTTCGGTATGTTCGCCGTGGTCTTTGGTCGTTCAGAATGTGCTTAGGTTCATTTCTTTTCAAAAACATAAATTTTCAGCGGAATCCGAAGGTCTTCCCGAAGAGGAAATCGAAAAGATGTTGGAGGAGGACCTTCCTGAGGGCTTTAAGGGGGCGCCCAAACCGAAAGAAAAAGCCTATGTCACGAGACAAAAGATTGTTTTAGAAGGTTTGTTTCTTTCAATAAACTAGTGTTTTTACGAAAAAGAAAATCGGTTATTTCGCGATTATTTATCTTACATTGATTGGAAATTTGCAGAAAAAGGAATAAATCATTTTGAAGTATTGCCGCTAGACTGGATCATGGTGCGCCATATCAGCGGGATGCCCATCTACATGCATCGCGGCTCCAGAGTATGCACGCTGTCCAAACCTTACTTCTTGGGCAAAGGCAATATTCGGGTAAGTGTTGGTCGGGCTTATGTCTTCGACTCAATGGACCAAGGGTTTTGTTATTGATATTTAAGAATCCATTCCATTCCATCCATTTAAATCAATGTTAATTAACTTATTTCAGCGTCACGACATCCCATTAAGTGCTATCCCGTGCTTCGCGTATCGCCGAGCTTTAGAGGAAGAAGAAAAACAGCAAAGAATTGATCAGAGAATAGAAGAGCAGATTCGTAACGGAACGTGGGTCAACAGAGGTGAAGAAGAAACTAGATCACAGAATGGTGAAGGTAGTCAGGCTACCGATGAGAGTTCGACCACGGGGACTCTTGATATCAATGTGCCTGTGAAGGTGGAATACAACAGTGAAGAAATGACGTGTCCTTTCGCTAACGGGGATGTGGAGCCAAAGGTAGAAGTCAATGGAACAGAGGAGGAAGAGGCGATCCCTGTGAACAGGCAGCCCGTGGTCCTCCCCGGCGGGATCGTGATGCCCCCACCCAGGGTAGAGACCATCAACACCAGCTGGAAGACGCAGCACTTGACTGCAGAACAAATCAACGATTACTGCAAGAAATTGTTCAAGTTTAAAACTATTAATATCATGCAATTCAAGTGAGTTTATCTAGTCCTCATATGTATACTGACATACTAACCTTCACTTGCCTTTTCTAATAAACTTATTTATTGACAATGGACTACTTAATAAACCCTTCTGAAAGAAAGCTATAAATTACTAACCTCCTTAACCCTAAATTAATTCACTAGCCCCTTAAGACATGCCTTTGCGACATTTAGTGTATTGTTCATTAATCTTATCAAAACAATCTTAGGCGGTGGGCGGACCGACGTAAGTATACTAAAGCGAGAAAAACCCTTCAGTACCCGACGTTGCCCGAAGACACCAAACTGATTACCATCCCCGCGCAGCCGGTCGCTCCTGGTCAGGAAAATGGTAAGACCATCCTAGCTATTGAAATTAATTTATGCTTATTTTTATATGGGAAAATACTCACGAAACATTTTGGACGGTAGGTGGCAAGGCGAACAAACGAGACTGGGTGATGAACCTTAACGACCGCAGCTACCTCTCAGTCTTCCACGAGTACGTTCGTAGAGCGTTACAGAAACAACCCGTGTACGAGTTCAAACAGCTCGGTGAGTACTACACCACTTAAAAATACTAGACGTATGATAAATTCAGAGAACTTGGAGTTCTTGTCTGTAAATATAATTTGACGTTGATAAATTGAGTTATTTGTACAGAAAACGCGTCGACACCATACCAAGCGACAGTGTACATCGGCGGCATGCAGTACGGCGTGGGCCACGGGTCCAGCAAGCGCCAGGCCAAGTCCGCGGCGGCGCGCGCCTCCATCCACATCCTCATCCCCGAGATGAAGGACGAGCTCGACAAGCACGCGCCGCACGCCGCGCCCGCCGCCGACACCAGCGAGCCCGACTTCACCGTGAGTAGCCGCACTACTGCTGCTGTCACACACAACTACACCTACTACTATACACATATCCTGATCTCTTAAAAAAGATGATCTGGAAAAGCTCGAAAAGTTTTGTAACAAAATTAAAATCGACAAAAAAGACTCCAAAATTTGCGTCGATGTACTCCAGTCGTTTTACCACCTAAGATTCCGTCAGTTTAAGTCACTGATCGAGAGTTTAAATTCCTCCATTATATTTGTTAAATGCGCTAAAGTGATATATGCCAACCATTCTCACAGCGTGGCTGTTAACCATGAGCATTCTTTCTACAGTTCTTCGACTACGTGGGAATCGAGGACCCTCGCATCACGGAGTTCTGCGCTGCCACATGCGAGCCCTCCCCTCACGCCATACTCCGCACCTGTCTGCTGCGGAACTTCGGCGCCGGTGACAGACATATGATACATACCGAGGTAAACGCTGTACCACAACGCTTACATTTTTATTAAACATTTGAAATTAGTGCGAGAGTGAGAGCTAATGTTAATATTCTAATATGCAGATGAAAAAGCTGGAATACCAGAAGATCGAGCTGACGATGAAGGTTGGGAAGCACACGGCGACCGTCGTGTGTAAGAACAAGAAGACCGCCAAGCAGCGCGCCTCGCAGTCTATATTGCAGGTGGGTCTTCATAATTCGCTGTCTTCGTTTCAGGAACATTGCTGTAAAGTGTTCCCTAAGATCGACTAGTTCTTTTTTATAAGCGATGCGCAGCCTGCAGTGCAGGGTGTAAAAAAATATATTAAGGCGCTGTTATACTGACAGTTTTGAGACCTAGTATTTCGCCACTAAAACTTTGTTTAAAAAGTCAATAGTAACATCTTGTTTTTCAGTAAATGTGCTTTTTCCTTCTTACCTTGAGTTATACAATATGCCTTCTACAGGCGCTACACCCTCACGTGAGGTCTTGGGGTTCTCTCCTCCGCCTGTACGGCTCCCGTTCCGTCAAGAGCTGTAAAGAGAAGAAGTTAGAGGAGCAGCACATCACGCTGCTGCAGGACAAGGCGCGACACAACGAGCCCAACTACGCCGTGCTCGAGAAACTGCGGAACGAGATGAAGAAACTCAGGGAAAGGGACGAAGCCGTCGTGCCCATAGGGACGCTGCTGGTGAGCGACGACCTGCCCACACACTCCGGGTCCAACCTCAACAATGTTGACCTTTAAAGGTATTGTAAAGGTCCAACACAAGGTAGATACTTTACTAGGCTTTACTACGTCGCAGTCTAACAACTTAAACTTATTATTAGAAATTATCTGACAAAGCTTTACTTGCGTGAGGCGGATTCATTATTATTTAACACCGTCGGTGCGCCAGCCCATGATTAAGTACTACTGTTTGAAAGAACTAATCAGACCAGCCGAGTGTGCGTTTTAATAGATATTAGAGGTTCAAGCAAAATATCGCGAACACGAGAGCTTTGCAAGCGCTTGAAATCAGACGTGGATGTCTGATTAGTATCATTTGATACATGATTGTGGTTGGGACTTTTATGGGTTCGATTTAGAGACAATTAATTTATTAAAATTTTCGCAAGTCCTGAATCAAGTCCATGTGGGTGGAGCAAACCGCAGTTAACTAGGTCTCTATGATTATCGGCACACGCACACACGGACACCCGTCAGAGGCAGTACAAGTAGTCATAGGTTCTATCACTTTTTATTGATAGATATAGAGAGTACTAAATGCGTTCTTGTGCGATTTACCCAAGGTGTAAGTAAGGCGTTAGTGTTGCCTAGCGTACTTAAAATTATATTATTTTATAAACTCTATATTAACTTAAGCTCGAATGTCTTTTATAGAGTAAGTTTTCCACTCCTTAATGTTAAGGTGTTTTTAGCGTGCTAAATATTTACTAGTCTCTGTAATATCATCCTTCAATCTTATAAAACAATAATTAGCAATATATATAACTACGATTTAACATTAGACTTATATAAAAGGTATTTATATAAAAAAGTATATTTATAACTATTTTGCTTATTTACATGATAAGTGGCGCCAAGCACGCAAGCTATTGCTAGTCTTAATTATCAAACATTGTGATTAATGAGGTAACAGAAATGGAAAGATTTAATTATCCTTTAATCTAGACTAGACTATTTATTAAAAAGGCAACATATGGTCAAAACTCAAACTTCTACAGATTTTAGTGATTGTTGATTGTATGTACGTTGTACGTGAGTTGTTAACAAACAAACAGGGATACATTATATAGAAATGACTTGAAATATTTGTGACCGAGATCGAAATAGTATCTGTGTTATCTATTGTTCATTACATTTAAGCTTTAAGCCAAGCGAGCAACACAGCTTATGTAACTTAACTTGACTGCATGTATTTGCATTAAAAACGGCTTATTTGAGACAGGTAAAATTTAACTGGAGAGCCAATCAATACGAGAATTAGTTAATCAGCTGTCAAACTAACCACAGGTAATCAGTAAATTAAATAAATCAATCGTTTGAAAAATTACCATGAGCTTTATAAATAGATGAAAAAACATGACGCAAACGCAAGAATTCATGGCTTAGTTTTTGCATTACCAAAGAGACCACGTAGCCTACCGACATGTCTAAATAAGAGTAATAAAATAACAATGGTGGAAGTGTGATAGCGCTCTACACGGCGTAGAGCGGCGTCTCCCTTCCACACCAGCAATAATATAACATACCAGAAGACGTAGCGGAAGGTCACTGGAAGCCGGACCGCTCAAAAGGGTCTCTTCATAATAAGCGTAAACTATCTATAACGGATCATTAAGTATGAGGTGCGCACTTTCTAGTAAAAGCTTTATTAATATCTTAACATAGTACTAGGTAAAATAAGTATCTATATAGCAAATGATTACAATCCGGCGAGGAGTAACAGAAAATAATTTTATAAGGTTACAAACATTTACAAATCGTAGCGTATAGGGGAAAACTTTGAACTACATAACGTGTGATAATTGTAAAGTGATCAAGGAACTTAATCTAATAAACTGCTGAAATATCTTTATATTGTGTGAAATCGTGAATGTTTGTTTTTGTGTTAACAACGAGCCAGTACAAAATCTCTTCCAATTTCTTGTCATGTTGAAATTATCTTACTACTTTGCTCAAATGTCGGTATTTTTTACCGTTTCATTTTTACGGTGGTGTTAGGTGGTTAGGCGAGGTGTTGAGGACTCCTTATTTGAAATTGTTTAACAGATTCTTAGGTATTAGTCTTTTTTCAAATATTTATGTTTCGGGCGTAGTCTTCAGACCTTGCGAATTATATGTGTAGGAAACAAAGGAAACGAGTACAAAACAGGCCAAGTCCTGGCCGGTCTGAGGTCTGGTCGTGAGGGCCGTACCTTACATTAGCTTATTATTCAAAGGCCAATTCTAATTTCTATATCCGAAATATTCTTGGCTGTGACATGTGACATGTTATATTGTTCTAAACTTGGGGTGATAATAATGAAGCTGAAATCTTAGATATTTAACCTATCTGTCTCACTTATAAGGGATACAATTTTGACTTAAGAGTTATACAAAAAATCCCAGAGAAAAAAACGATGGAATGAATTTTGAGCGTGATATTCAGACGAACCGTATAGTTGATAAGACAGGACATATTTTTATATTAGTTTAGTCAGTCAAATCTAGCCAACGTACTTAAAGTTGCTGATATACAATATATGAAATTTTTATTATGCACGAGTTAGTCAATAATAGGTTTAGAATTATTGGCGGAGCCAAGTGAGCCTTGGGAGGCTGCAGCTCTTTAATTTAAGCTTTTTATGTTGAAGGGAACTTTATCCAACATAGGTACCTACTGTGACCAATGATCGAGTTTTTTAAATTTGACTTGTTTTTTGAGAACGATTTTTTGAGAAGCTACGCCAAGCCCTACGGACTATCTTGGTTCCGTCACTGTTTAGAGTCATTTGTACTGTATTTGTACTACATAGAGTTAGTTTGTATCAACGTCTGTGATTTCTAAGTGTTGTAACTTCATGATTTAGAATGTTATTGGGCTTAGTTATGCATTTAATTATCTAAAACAGAACCGAAAGGCTTCAGTGATATGTACGAAACGAAATGGTCCATTTCACGTCATCATAAATAAATAATTAAAAGCGTTATATCCAGACGTTATCGCGGTCTGAACATCGGAGCTTCAAGCCTGATTTTTTGATTAGGTGCATATATTTACTGGATAGATCTTTTTTAACTTTTATATTTACTTTGAAAGGCAAAGAGCCAATAACATCGTATTGACAAGATAACTGAAACTTCAGGAGTAGACCAGAAAAGACCAAGTGTGCTTACTTTATATTATAAATACTTGAAAGTTCAAACAATATGTATTGAAACACCAATACCCTTTATCTATGTGATTCATGTCTACTACCGTGATCTGTGAAAATCCGCATTAACAATAAGGCTAAAGATGTCAACTATATCTAAAATTGAATACTAAAATGATAGCGATAGTTTTATATAATATAGTATCTTTATATTTGTATCTGTTGTAACTAAGTGATGATGACCGATTTTATCTCTGCCTTCAAAACAATTTACATTTCTACCAGTGTTTAAATGAATCACTTAAATGTAAGGAAATGATAAGAAAGTCACTTGACTTATTGAAAAGAAGTCGCTTCATACACTTGAGCGATTTACATTCCCATATTTTGCCCCCTTAAATTTGAGCCAGAGGTTCTCAACATAAGGTTAAATATGGCGTATCTGTCCATCTAAAGCGATGTACCCTCATTTTATTATGTAAGTTTTAGATGTAGGTAGACTAGGCATTGATAGCCTCTGACTCAAATTTTTATCAAAAATGACATGTATGTAGTCTTGAGTAACTTGTTCTTTAACTAAGAACTTATTGCAGTTTACAATGGGTGATGAATTTAACTTGGCAGCTTTTTAGTAATCATGTTAGTAGTTATATCTTGGTACTCTTAAAATCACTGCAATTTGAAGTTGCTCATGACTACATTGAGGGGGACTTTACCACGTCTTAAATTGAGAGGGTTGCACTCGTGCAAGTGGGACAAAGCTCTACACGGCAGAGTGGCGTCTCGTGACGATTGTCAAACGAAGGGGGATAGCAGGGCCCTAGATACAACCATAATTATATAACACGTGTGATATACTTCAAGTAGAACTTAGGCACGGCTGTGTGCAATTTAATCTTACTTCCTTCATTATTAACTTGTTTCTATTGTTTGAGTTAGTGTTTCGTCTTTTATCTATTGCGTTTATATACATATAAAGTTATACTTTATGAATTTGAAACTATGAATTATTATTATTATCCCACACTTTTGTTATTTAAGTTATTTAATTAGGTTAGTAGCATATTTTTAAGTCGGGCACTCTAGTTTTTAGAATATTTAATTAAAGATAGAGAGAAACGAAGTAAATTGGATGCGGATGAAAATTAAGCAATAGATTAAAATAATTGTTGTTATAAGTGATATGTGTATTGTTCTGTCTGTAGTCATGCTTCCTAATAAATATATTCTTATTTTATGTTCTTTTTTTCATTTATGAAACCATTCATAAATATACCTTAAATTCTTATGATAAGGTTGAGATTTATTGGATTCTTCGAAGGTAAAACATTCAATTTTATTTATGCAAAACGTTTATTATATAAAAAAACCTTTACACTAAATATAATCATAAATTATACACTTGATTGCTCGAATACACTGCAGTGACACAACTAAGTAGCGGTGTAGCAATTATTTTGCACTCAAGTGTAGACTTAATTAAACCAATTCGAAAGTATTAAAATACAAATAAATACTAATTTGTACAACAACTTAATGCTATCGTTTACGTTAAAAGTAATACCTACGTTATGGTCACAGGAAAAGGAAATGGTCAAAAAGGTCTCAATCTTTACTTGCATTGCATAGGTCAATTATTTTGATGTGCACTGACATACATTACTTTTAAAAGGTCCAGTTTTGTAGTTTTGGTCTGAAGTCTGAAATATTCTTTGTAGAACATTGAGATTCAACTATCTTTTTATAATGCTTTTGAACAAGTCAAATAAAAAATAAATTCTAAGAACTTAAATAATTTATGCTCTTAATATGAGGTTTTTATTGAGCAGTGGGATCTATACTGGCTGGTATTACTAAGGTACTTCAAGTTAGTACGACAATCTATGAGTTGTGACCTTATGTGAAGTTATTATGTACACTATGTATAGATGAGGTGGTTGAGTGTGTGACGTCAGAGCCACCGCTGCCACGTCGCCTGTTGTTGCGTGTCGCTCGCTTGCAGCACGTTGGAGAGACCGCCGTGGCTCAGCGGGTAGGGGGCCTGCAAGTGTACAGTCGTAAGTGGTGATTGAGTTTCTTAGATGGGACTGATGGCCAAGTATGCCGAAGCAGTTATGGCCAAATTACAGGTCAATAAATAGAAAGGAGTTTTTAATTCTATGGAGAAGAAATAATAAATAATGCTTTCATGTGCAATGAGGCGAAAATCAACTCAAAAGCTCCAGACATTTTATAGATACCTCCGTCCAAAATATTTCGAAGTTTGATGTCATTTTTTTTTTCTTTAAATAACCTTTTTAAAACTAGAAAGCATGAACTAAACTAACTTATTTCTCCACCCATAATTTCTCCTGATACCGCCATTTCACTTAGCTTTAATTTAAATAAAAGGACTAACCGCAGTGACTCCCAGCCAGCGCTGCTTGATGAAGTCGGCGACCCTCTCGGCGATCATGATGACGGGCGCGTTGGTGTTGCCCGACGTGACCGATGGCATCACACTCGCGTCGGCCACTCGCAGCCGGTCGATACCTTGCACCTGCACATACCAAACAAATTTGGACACCTCATAACTTGTATAAATGTCTTTATGCATTTAACTACGATGTTTATGGAACCACGTAAAGATTATTTTTACAAAAAAAAGTACCTTGGCCTCTAGTCTGAGGTAATTTCAATGTTTTGAGATCAGTTTAAATGGCATGAGAGGCGCTTCCACGGGTGCATATAATTCCAAATTATTGGATTAGGTTGCCTACATTTGAAAGCTCTGCTCTACAAAGTGTCATAGCCGGCCGTAACGAATATTGACCAAAGTTACACCTATTCCTTAACCCAGTACTCCGTCATCAAGAAATCAGCAACATCTCACCTGTAGCAAGTTATCGACCACAGCGTTAGGATCCCCTCGCGGGCCCATCTTGCAGGAGCCGGCCTGGTGGTTCTCGGGCGCGGTCTGCATCCTGACCGCGCACTCCCAGTACGCGTCGCAGCCGAACTTGATCTTTTCGCAGCCCTTCACCGGCGT
The DNA here is from genome assembly GCF_003590095.1 of Trichoplusia ni. NCBI lineage: Eukaryota > Metazoa > Arthropoda > Insecta > Lepidoptera > Noctuidae > Trichoplusia > Trichoplusia ni. The sequence continues at coordinate 3,547,042 of NC_039495.1, forward strand.
CTTGTCCAGCTTGATGCCGTACCGCTTCAGGGCCTTCGTCTCAGATAGTTTTATGGCGAACTTGATGCCTTCGATCAATGTCTTCACATCGTCCGGGTGGGTGAGGTAGCTGAAATTTACAAGGTTTAGATAAAAAATCTGAAACCTACAAGCTACAAAACCTTTATCAGATTTACAGAAATAATTATTTGGTTTCGAGAAAAATGTTGTGAAACATGAGTTACAAAAGCAGCGTAGGTATGTTTCATGGGCAAACCAAAGTTCAATAACCAGTTTACAAGTAGGTTACTAAACCCTTATCACATGATATTAGAACTACTTCGAAGGCTCTGGTATCGAGTATGAACGGGTAAAGCAAGGTCACAAAATAATCATAGTTACGACGATTGGTATTAACGTTCAAAGTTCCTTTCCCTTTAAACGGCAGTCAGTAGGTTAGGTTTTTTGTCATCCTATTTTTCTGTCTCGTATCCGCGAAAAGATGTAGCTTGTTTTAAAGTTAGAGATACGTAGGATAAATCAAGTTCTAACTATTGCCCATCTTTTTAATTGTATTTTGGCTTCGAATAAACAATTGCTTTACACATTGGGATACCTAATTAAATTTGGCAAATGTTGCCACACACACCCGATATATTCAAGGATTCCAAAGTTAATATACTCACTTAGCATAGATTTTGGGGTATTCGAAAGGATCAGCGGACGCTATCTCCAGCCTGCCTCTGCTCTTAGGATGCAGCACCGTGGGTATGATCTGTATAGACCGCGAGCCGTTATCCAGTCGCTCGCCTACCATACCGGTCTTGGCGCAGTCAGCTAGGAAGCCACCGAAGAACAGCTGGATGTCGGGGTTGTCTTCCGCGGGGTTCGCGTACTTCGTGTTGATGAAGGCCGTAACCTCGGAAATACCTGGAATAGTTCAATTAATGAAATTTTGACAAGTGTTAGCAACGTTTGCTTCCCACAGTTATATTTTCGCTCGACGACTGTTAGTCCCATTTGATAAATACCTACTCCAGAACAGAACCACTATTATACTAATAAATGATAGATTCGAAAACCGAAACCTCGTGACTAGTCGTGACAGCATAATAATTATATTAGTTTTAGGACACTGTATTCAGTCATTTGATAAACTAAGCTCTCACCAGTGCCGGACATAAGCCCATCCCTGAACAGCAGGTACTCCATAGCGGTCGCCCAGTTGAGTGGTGTGGTGTTGTTGTCGTTGACCTGGAAGTTGAGGAAGTGCGCGACGTGGTTGTGCAGGTTGCGGCCCACGGCGGGCAGGCGGTGCGTCAGCGGCACGCCCGCGCGAGCTAACACGGCCGGGTCACCCACACCGCTCAGCTGCAGGATCTGGGGAGATGCTACCGCGCCAGCGCTGGGGAGAACATGATGGTGAACGTAAGTTAATTATCAGGTAAACAAAGGTGGAGTTTAATTCAGTGTTTTTATAAGCTTGGCGTAGTTTACAATAGCTTTTAGACTAATAACGCGAAGAAATTGAAATTGAATTTTGGATATGCAATTTTTTTCAACCAGTCGTTTGTAGATAATAAATAACTGGCACTTATAGCTTTCCTACAAAAAGTTGTATTTTTTATAAGACAGTTTTTAAAATATGACAATATTTAAAAACGCATTGTATAGTGTATATGCTTGCAACAGAAAAACTATTGTAAAATGCTCACCTCAAAACAATTTCATTATTCGCAAAAATGACTTCAGTCCCTCCGAAGCTGTTCCTGACTTCCACGGCATAGGCCTGGCGTGTGGTCTGGTTGATGAGCACCCTGGTGACGGTGGCGTTGAGCATGACGTGCAGGTTCGGGCGCTGCTTGGCGGGCCGCAGGAAGGCGCGCGCCGTGCTCAGCCGCGACCCGTTGCGGTTCGTGGTCTGCGCGATCGAGAAACCCGTGTGGTGCACGCCGTTTAGATCGCGCTGTTTGTAGCCTAAAACAAAAAATAAATTACAGAAGACAGCAAAAATAAATTTTAATATTGATTTTAGATAGTGTGAAAAACATGTGTTTAATCATCTCCCGTCTCAAACAATTTCATAGAATATATTGATTTATTTAAATTCGTAGTTACCTCAAAGATGTTAAAAACAAAATTTATCCAACATACCCAATTCTTCTCCAGCCTTGACGATGCTGTAACTGAGCGGCGGGTGGTAGGGGAACTGGGCCACAGTGAGGGGTCCTCCAGTGGAGTGGTAGCCCTGGTCCATCTCCTTCACCTGCTTGTTGTCCTCGGACTTGAGGAAGTAGGGCAGCACCTCGTCGTAGGACCAGCCCTCGTTGCCGGCCGCCGCCCAGCTGTCGAAGTCCTTGCGGGAGCCGCGGATGTACATCATGCCATTCATGACTGAGGTGCCTCCGAGCACCTGGATACGATAAAAATATAAAAAAATTATATCAAACTTAAGATATCTTTTCAAATAACTCAAGAGAGCAGTCCTTCTTTTGATATCCATTACAAAAACTTCAAGTTTATTAATTGTCTGGTTGTAGCATTGTAGTTGGCGAGCAATCAAATTAATGTCTGAGTTGGCTTTTGTGATTTGTTAATCTCTAACTAGAGGACGTTAATGTCAAAAGCGTCTACTGATTCTTTTGTGGCTGTGATTCAGTCTAGACCTCGTTTTCAAATCAAAAGATTTTTGTTTCCCTAATTTGTTTTTTGCCGTTCTTCTAATGAGGAGGTCGGACAGACTGTCTAATCTATGATTTATTTATTGTGTGAATGTTGTCACCTTGCCACGAGGCCAGTAGCACTTGCGGCCCTTCTCTCCGAGGCAGGCGGCTGGCTCGGGCTCAGTCTGGTAGCCCCAGTCGATGCTTGATCCGATGAAGTTCAGGAACATGGATGGTACTTGCGCACCGGTCGGTTCGTCGAAACCTGGAAAAGTGGACATCAAATATTGAAGACACATTGTTGATGGCTAAAAAGGGTCAATTGTTTTTGCCAAGTATCGGGAAAATGTGCACTGTCTACATTTGGATCGAAAAGAAAGATTTCAATAAGGTATAAAAAATGTTGAAATGGATCAATCTAAACAGATTACAATGGTAACGCACCTGCTTCCAGGAGTAGCACCCTCCACTCTGGCACCTCGGACAGCCTGGCCGCTACCACGGCGCCGGCTGAGCCCCCGCCCACCACGATGAAGTCATACACGGAGTCCATGTGGCGACGGTACTGTCAGTAAACGTTATGGGGTTCATTAAATAATTCAAAGGTCATGCTACCAGGAGATCATCGCCTCTTCAAAGTAAATCGTTCCAGTTGAAGCAAGTTTGAGTAGCACTTCGCCTCTTTTACTAATACTGTCTGATGAAGATTTTTTTGACCCCTTGAAACTTGATGTCTTGGGCTTGGATTTTTTAATTGTTCTGGTATAGCCTAACAGTTTTAATTACAGGATAGAACCCGTCCCGAGTGGGCTGGTTCTTGGAGCTGTGGGATAGGGAAGTGTGGTCTGATTTGGGAGTGATCATTGACTAGCAGTGGGACTACAGGGTAGAGAACAATGTTTAAGTAAAAATTACGCAATAGTGACATACAAACTTTAGGAATTAGATTTTTAAAGTCATACTAAAAGACGCACATTAAAAAGGTAAACAAGTGAGTAGTAACTAACATTTTATTAACAGTTATAAGTTGATACCTATACTTATTAAGAACTACCAGATGGTGCAATATCCCCTTCAAGAATTCACAACTTTTTGCAATATAAAGCTTGGAATTTGGATAATAACAAACATTGAACAGTTAGCTAAAAATTCCAGCTCAAATACTTTCAACTCGAATACTAAATTTTTTTTTGCGTAATCAATACTCAACAGCTGCTGTGATAAATTGATTGATTTGTTTGTATTGACAAAACATAAGAATAGAAGTTTCGTTCCTTCTTTGTTAATACTTTTCCCTAGGTGTGCCTTTTTTCAAAACGAACGTTTCCCTCACCATGGATTTTAATCCTTGTATTGCAGGGGGTCTTAATATACATTCAAGTGTCATGCACACAGAATTCTGATTCAGAGAGTATTCGTGGTTCAAACAATTGCTGTCTAACGCGGGGATCGAACCCGCGACATGCACTGTAGGTTTGGCACGATGACCTTATATCATTCGCTATCTATGCAGGCCGGCAGTCAGTTGTACCTAATGACTATAATTGGTATTTTTAACGTCTCTTAAAATAAGTTTGTATGTATTTGTTTCATTGACATTAAACTTTAATGTCATGTACATTCGCACATTGTGTGACATTGACATTCGCTTTGCATTGACGCCTGCACAAATGGTAGCGTCACGAAATGGCATGTAATTTGATAGTAACGATTTAATCTCGTTTTTTCCTTATATTTTTTACTGATAGATCATACTAATTTTAGACCAAAATAAGATTTCAGATAGAGATAACGTACTGGATTTACAAAAACTATTCAAAGTGAACATCATCGTGAACATTTTAACAGCTATGTCACTGTTGCAAACCAACTCCGGTTGGGTCCGAAACTTGTCGGACTATCCCGTGATATACGCAGTAACTTGGTCTTAAACATAAATTATATCGCAATTTTTATGATTGATAGTGATATGAATTGAAGATGACCTAGTATTTGATCGACTAATACCTAACTCTGCCACCATAACGCAAGCTTTCAGGATGTCTTGACATGATCTTCATGTCATGACCTCTGTTAAACTTGTCTAAGAACAGCCTGTCACATTCCAATCACCTCTAACTCTTCATCTTGATTTGGCGGACATTTTGCCAGAGAGATAGATCTGTATCGCATTTTTATTACAACTCGCCGATTACATAAATGTGGAGCGATGCTGAAAGCGACCGCAAATCTGAAAGCGAGCGATTTCATTTTCGTGGTGGTTTGTGGTCAGCTGTGATGACACAGTTAAGTGGGATTAACTTAAACCAGAGCTTATTAGCTCAAGCGGGGCTGGTGTTGTTGGGGAAGTGGGATAGGGTTACCAGAGTAGAGTGCCATCTCGCTTCCTCATTGACAGTACCTATAAAAGCTTCAAGAGTTCACAGTACGTACAAATACCGGTATTGACGAGTATCTTGATTCAATAACCATATGATTAGCTATTTATTTCTAAACAAAGAAAGTTAGTGTAAAGTATGGATTATCTTATTATTTTAAGTTACCTCTGCTGTTCAAGTTAGAGACTACGACTCTGATGACTTTCAACTTTGATGCTTGTTACCTTGTTAGTTCTTCGTCCCCATTACGTCTAGGCAAGATTATTATCAATTATGAAGCCACCAACGTCTATAATCTAAGCTTACAAGTCTGAGTCTAAATAAGGCGAGTAATGCTGACATGAAACGAAATGGTTTTGATGTAAGTAGGCACACCCACTAGCTCTTTCAACCACAAAATCAAAACTTGTATTTTTGAGATCTTAACATTTCTATGTCAATCTGTATTTAACATCTAAATCATTGGTCAATACAAGAAATCAATTAACTATATTTAATTAGTCTAATGGGTTATAAAAAGATTAATAACATAGGAAGTATTTGCACCGAACTCATTCAGGATATGAGAGAGATTAAGATCGGTGTCGGAGACTGACAACATGTTAAATAGAAGTTTATATCTACTTGGGTTTAAGTTCAAAGAGATTTCTAGTTTTAGTTTTTGATATAGTAGTACAAATACATAGATAGACGCTATTTTTCCTTCCTACTTTAAATACTACTTTTTTCTTTTTTTGTACTGAATAGGATCCTGTTCAGTAGAAAAAGTGTAGTATATTGATATCCTGCTTAGTAGAAAAAAAGATAAAAAAATTACAAGGATATCCTTATGGTCTTGTCTTGTCTCGGCCTGGGGAAAGCGGATGTGGATGCCTTTACCGTATTAAACCAATGTACTACTTCACCCTTCCCTTACTCTGCATTAGATGTTGTGCGCCATTTTTTGAATTCATTAATAGCCACTAAGATGAATGAGGAATTAAAAAATCGGATTAATAGTGTTAGAATGCACACGTCTTCTCACTGTTTTTGTAACGTATTTCATTACTGTATATATACATATATCCTTTACACATCCTCAGTATATGAGCTGTGTAAAGGATATATGTATACATATCGGATCAGTAGTTACTTGGATCAGTAGCGCGTACGAACATACATGCATTTCAGTTTTCTATACTTAATATTATAAAGAGGAAATATTTGATTGTTTGTTTGACACGAATAGGCTTCGAAACTACTAGTTCGATTTGAAAAATTCTTTCACTGTTGAAAAGCTACATTATCTTATAATTTATTTCAAAAATATTAGGATTCTGTAAGAAAATTGCGATATTGCAAACCAAGGTGTCATAACTTATATCTTCCAAACACGCGGACGAAGTCGCGGGCAACAGCTAGTATTATATAAGTATAGAAAACGCGATGATTTTTCAGCATAACTTATGCCTACCTATTCCATCCATCAATAATCTAAGTAATCTCGCAACCTTCAATCTACAATTATGTCTTGTCTATGACCTCTTCTCATAGAAGAATCTAATGAAACAGATGACTTCTGTTCATTGCATGTCAACCGCCAACAATTAGTTCAATAATTACAAGTATTAGATAACATTGATCCGTGACACTACATATAACTACCGTTATTTGCAAAACCCGTTTACATAATAAACAGTTATATTGTTTCTTACAATATTTAATGCACATATCCACAGTATTGCGTGATCGTAACTCATAAATAAGGTTTATGTCTTGTGTCACGCAGTTTTCTGAACGCGAAACTTTATTAAGTGTAAGGTTACGTAAAACTAATGCTAAATGGTTTAACTAAATACACGTTGGTTAAAGGTGAACCTGTGTGACTAGGAAGTGATAGAATGTAATGTCGGCTGTAGTAAAAAATATAATTGAATATCATGCTTGCGAGCTCGTGAGAACAAGGTTGTGGGTAAACTGTTGGATATAGGTTTTAGAATGTCTGAAACTAGCTCAAGAGTTCTAAGGGGTTCTAAGGGACAAAATGGGTATTAATGGGTATAACTTATGTGAATGTCTAATGTAGAAGAACACTTCATCATTGATAGATATTGAAAAGGTCACCCTAACTGCAACGGTGTTTACAGTGCATTTTAAGTGTCTTCAATGTTATCTTACTTCCCAGTTCTTGGTGATTTGTTTTGAATGGCATTTTCAAAGTACGGTCAGAAACAAGGGTCCTCGAACTAAAGACACAACAGTTTTATCTATAAACTACCATCGATGTGTGGCGATCTTAAAAGCATACTTACATTGTTAGCGATAATAGTTAATTTTTAGTAGCAGTAGTAACTTGAACATTGAAATTAAATTATTCTCTTCGATCAATAAATTAACGAGAACTACAAAAAACTAATAAATTACGTGCTTATTGTCATAATAATATAGGTACGTGTTCGCTGAACAACCGCTTAATAAGTAAGGTACAGTTAGTTTATTTAACGAAAAGCCTAGTCTTTACTCACTTATAACTAAGTTACTATCTGGAAGATTGTTGCTTTGATTTTGTAAAATTGAAAGAGAGCCAGAACAATGCCCAAAAACCAATACGTAAACAATAAGCAAACAATCCATAATTGAAGAGATTAAAGCGATTTCCATCGTGACGGGAGTGATCGTGACTCCAAAACGATATCTAATAGAGCCGCAAGAAAATTAAACAGATTATGGGACAAAAAGTCTCGACGTTGGGAAAGCGATCGGTCCGCGATATTAGATAACATGCAAAGATGCAGGCAACTATGTTTGGTACGTACCTACTATTCTATATTCTGTGGAAAGATAATGCTTGCTTGTATCGCGAGATCAGGGAAATGGCGATGGTTAGATATGTCAATGTTGAGTCAAGCATAATGCAGTGCAGTCTCCGGTTTATTATGCAGTCAGTCTGGTTTTTTGGTGTAGTTCGAGCGAGATCTTTGCAGATGATTGTTTATAGAGAAACAACTGTTGTTTCGCTTGACGTTACATGGTCTATCTACATCGGGAATGATAACTTTTTAATACCAGTAAGCTATTTTAGGATTGTGTGACTGTTTGTTGGTATCTTTTGTGAGGATGAATCATACTTCATTGATATGAGTAAAACGGTTGACGCGAATTTATCTAACCTTAGTACTTAAGTTCTTAATGATTAAGGATTGATGTTTGGGTCCAAAACTTGTCGGGCAATCCTGATAAACCTAACTGCATTCCGCCGTAACTTTGCACCTTATTCATTTGTATCAACTAGGATTCAATAAATTATAGGTAACCTTTAAACGTCTTACTGCTGGTCAAAGGACTCTCATTATGAGAAGCAGAACATTTATTTTATCGTAGGTATTTCTTAGTACAAAGTTCATTATCGAACCCCACCAAAAAAACAACCGGATCCTCGTAATCTGTGTGAACAATCATTTACCTACCACCCTCCTACTCTAATCTCAAACCATCACTATTAGTATCAAGTAATATCTCCCATACCTGAGCCCTTCCACAGGGATCCTCTAAATCGCACTGGCTCCTCAGGAACACTTCCAGCAGCCCCATAAACAGCATGAAGGCGCCGCCGCCGCACGTCGCCGCCAGGGTCGGGCCCGGCTGCATCATCGGGCAGTCGCACGTTATCGCCATCTGAAGAACACAGGCGAAATTAATATTGTTTATTTTATTTTATTTATTTATTAGGGAAAACAAACAATTACACACTTAACATAGTTATCTAAATATAAATTTCATAAGTAATAGAATCAGTGCGTAACTCACAACGTTATCCACAGTTTAGGTAGATGCTATACCTTAGAATACAAATATTCTATATTTCCGTTCTCGCAGTTTATTGACAACTATTTGGTACCCGTTTCCCCATCCGTGTGGACTTCTTCAATTTCATTACAATCGGTTTTGTAGCTTTGGCTTGAAAGCGAAAGCGACAGACAGACAGAGATACTTTAGGTTTTATAATATTAGTATGGATTCAATGTTTCAGGCTTTTTTGAGTTGTGCGATATTTCCAAACTAAGTTATAAGTTTGAGCGATTTCGTGGTCAGAATTGTAAATCTTCAATATGACAGCCCATTTGTAGCATAAAAAATCACCAATCACATTGTGCACTTAAAAGCCTAAATACAAGATTGACTTGTTATAAATCTAAGATGAACATTACACAACGATCCTCATTCACTAATCACCCCGAATCTCTGTGGGTGCGCGTGCGCCGGTCAAGGCCGCGCGCACACCCGCGGGCGACGTCAGAGGCAATCACTATGTGTGTCACTTGTCTTGACGTCTGTTGGTATTGTGTGTCAATGTTACTTAGATGTTCATATCGCAATTAAAATGATTATCAATGTATTTGTACAGTCAGCATCAAAAGTCTATTTACACAAAGCTACAATCTTAATTGTGGTAACAATTATTTTAATTGTCAAAAAATGTATGAAAAACGATTTTAGCACGGAATCACTTTATCCTTGTAGTTTTACTAATATTCAGGTTACATGCTAAGGACACCCAGACTTAGAATAGGCATAAGCGCATCGTACAAATGCTTGTTCCACGCAGAAATTGAACCGGGGCCTCTTCGCGCAAGGTGGCAAAAACATTGTTTGTAAATCTGACAGAATTATCAAACTTTTGATGCTGGCTGTACATATAATGTGTAGTAAATGTATTTGTACAAATCAATTTATGATATTATGATAAGTATAAATCAAATTTATCGGTGTAGACCTATGATGTTCATTCGACTGTACCCCAGTGTAGTCAGTTGGAAACCTAACTATTGCCAAATATTTATTGAAAAGTAGTAAAAGTAGTATCTAAACCCGTAGTTCTTTAAATGCTAATAAGGTTAAACGTACTCAGTTTAATTCGAGTCTTGCAAGAAATTAGAACTATTTCTTGCCATCCATACATCCATCGCAACCACAAGTATTAACTAATCAACATCAATTAAACTCCGATTAAGATAACACAGACTCACAGCACGGCATAAATAAGTCCGACAATTTACGAACTTTAGCAATCTCTTAGATGTGACGAATAAAATACAATTACATAAGAAGACACTTAATTCTGATTGAATGGTAGTGTTTTGTCATTTTAATTCTACAGCCCCAAACATCTACTTTTAAATTCCATGCTTTATTAGGTAAAAAATTATGTTTTATTAATTCTGACGGCCTATAAAATAGCACCACCGCCAAAAGTTTCAATATCACGCAGCTGATGAGATGCAGGTCACGCTTCCCACAAGCGCAAAAGTAATTAATGGTTGCAGAAGAGCTCGCGGCTAAGGTTGCAGAAATTAATCGATCACATTTTAAGGTGGTACTTATCTGCATCCGGTTAGACTGGAAGCCGACCCCAACATACTTGGGAAAAGATTGGGATGATGATGCATATGATGAAATTGGATAAAATATTTTAATAAGTCTACATTGTAATTTACTTTTACTATTACGTACGAACTTTAATTATTCTTGCACCTATTATTATAATGTCGATAATGATATAATAAGAGAGGAGAGACGAACTGATCCCACCTGCGCAATATATGCAATGCATTATGATGTTTTATCTCTTAATTTTATCACTAAAGAGTAGAAACTATTTAAGTGTACTTTCATTAATATGAGGTACTACTACTGTGTCACGTTTCTAAAATACACTTCAGTGGATCCCACAGACGCCGCGGGGCTCGAACCCGCGGCTTGTCGACCAACCTCAACTCGGCTATCCGTGCTTTGACGGGATTACCTTTTGAAGTAGGTACTTTATATAAACTAAGAACTGAATAACATCAACATCCTCGTAGGCTATCGTATATCTTATTGCGGGTGTGAAAGAGATGTCGCTCTACGCCGTGTTTTAGGCTTTCCTGCTTCCACAACCATCTTAATACTAGTTTAAAACGTAGCAGTAGATCCTCAAGTCGAACTTAATGACTAGGTACTGATAAGATATTTCATTAAGCACCGTCCAATTTGCCACCATAATTAAATATTTCAAATTACATATAACTAGTAAAAGATTATGCGTAAGTGTAAAATTACGCGCACATCCGCCGCGTGCGAGCTAATCAATATAATTAGTGAACTAATATATTACCTTACATTGGTTTTAATACGTTATGCCTGTGATTAAACCTCGCGATTTGTCACTCGTTAGCATACCTGCATTAGAAAACTTTAGAGATTAGTCAATTACGGTTAGTTTCTTGATGAGCCTAGGCAGAAAAGAAAATGGTTTGCGTTTCGTCGCAGTGAACTTATTTTAATGTCTTAGAAACTTAATGTTCATACTCCTATCCTGTATGGGAGGAAGTGGATGGGTTAAAACCTTTATAATTAAGATTGAACTTTCGTGCAACACCTCCCGCGTTTGTTCGGTGTGAGGAAAGGCATAGGAATTATCTATGCAAGATGCTGCTGTGACCTGCTGGCGTTCTTAACAGATCTTTGCAGTAAATTAAGACAAAGAGACGAGTGAAAGAAAAGGGTAGTACTTTTCTCAGTTGTAGAATTTTTTGAAGACTAGGACTATTAATGATAATGTATTGCAGGCTTTGGCTTTCATAGCTTTAAGTCCAACGTAGGCTTTACGGTACGTTGAGTTGCTCATCATCTCAAAACTTAATTTTGCAATAGGTATCTGTAATAAAATGCTAATCATGGCAATCCGGCACGCATGTGATTTGTATTAATAGTATTGCAATTAGTTCAGGTATTTATTGACCAACGTAAACCCAAGATGAGTTAACCGTTAACATAAAGAAACAGTTTAGCTTCTTACAGTGTAGTCGTGTCACTTTCCCAATTGCAACAGTCCTATTTTAAAACGTCTTGGATCTAGAAAGGGGCCCCATATAATATGCTCTTAGTAGGTTCTATATCTAAAGGTCAAAAAGCAAACCCTAACTAAGGATCCACCGTCGCCTGTGCATCTGTCTACCCGTCTTTTACCGGGCGTTTGTATCTCATAAACTTTACTCAGACAATTGTATTTCTACAGATAATATGGATTGACTGAAACGTCAAAGTAATGTAAATTGTAAATAAATTGTAAAATACTGAACTCCTATAACTATAAAATTTGATATTGCAAAGCAAAAGCCGCAATATATGTACCTATGGCCATTATAGCATCTAACCTAATAAATCGTACTGGATTAAACGAATTCTACTAATGCTTATTTTGAACGCGATTTGTGTGGATGTTTGTTCCTTTTTCACGCAAAAACAACTAAACAGATTTAGACGAAACATGGTACACACGTAGTTTATAACCAGAATTATAACATTTGATATCCCGTTTTTATCCCGACTTTATGTTCACGTGAGAAAATTTTCGAATTGCAGCGGGCGGGCTCACGGTCTACTGCTAGTTAGATCTAATTGCCTAAGGCATGTAGGGAAGGTAATCTAATCTGTCTAAATAGATAATATGGGCGCCAGACACTGATGTGTCTGAGACTCTAATGTATGGGCTTGTCACTATGAATAATGACTAATTAATTGTTTATTGTAAGTGTATAAGTCTAGACTCACTAGCATTATACATGCGAAAGTAAGGTAGCGCGTACAGTGTTCACACATATGTACGTGTGTTTGTTTGTTACCTCCTCACGTTTAAACGGCGTTATTGATTTCGATGAAATTTGGTATGCCGTAGCTGGCAGCTTGGAGTATCAGCATAATATAGAGCCTTTTCTGGAAATGCGTTTACATATTTCGAAAATAAAAAGATATAGCCAAATTACATAAGACAGTATTCAGTAAAGATTATTTGCAATTATTTTATTCATAAGCTAATCCTATTAAAATTCAAACTCCTGGTCATCCAAATCTTAATAATTATACATATATTTAACGATGGTTGATATTAGCATACTACACCAATAAAGACAACATCATAGATACTCATTTGAAATCGTTTGAAAGTGAAACAGTTGTGTTACAAATCAAAGCAAATTGATTTTAATTGATTAAATAACATAACTGTACGATTTATGGTTTCCGCGATCGTAGTAATCACGTAATAAAATATTAATAAAACATTGGTTCTTTAGATACCAAAATACAATATTGACTATAAGCTATTGCCCGCGAGTCCGTCCGCGTGGACTTCCGTTTACAGCGCGTTTTGGTCCCCTTTTAAGTGGGAATGCCGGGATAAAACCTGTGACCTTAATCTCTCATTACCCCCTTTAAAATAAAAAATACAAAAACACCTCTAGGCTCATATTTAATTATTTTTAATAAACAATATTACAATACATTTTATAAACCTTCTTGTTTTTGAAATTGTATTTTGAATCATTTTGAAGATTATTAAAAAAAAAACATTACATTTTAGTAAACTGGAATAAATTATTCAAGGCAAGGCATTTGCCTTCCCTAGGACTTTAACAACTCGTAATAATAATAAAAGAATTTCCCAACAATTAATCCAAGAATCTAATCCAATTATTGAACTAATATAAACAAATACCACTCAATAAACCATTATCTTAGATTGCAGTAAACAGTCTTAGTAGCAAGTAACAAAGGCATAGTTAACTAAACTTAAAAGTTAACCTCTCAGGGTTAAACAGACAAAAGATTACTAATTGCTATTGACATTATCTGTAGCGATAGTTATGATTAGCCTCTATGTTGTGCAGTAATCTGATGGAGGCTGAGCGATCGAATTAAGATAGTGTTACAAACCATACTTGATTGATATCGCGTTGTTTTCCCATCGTAAAAGCTCTGAGGTGGTCACCGATCATGTTATTATGGTCAAGGTAGCTGATGTTAGATTGTATGTACTTTCTTTGTTATTTGATTTATTAGTTTAGGAGTTAAATACTACATTCCTAAAAAGTATGTTTACATGAATTACAAACGACCGCACCCACTGTGTTCCGTGGTTTAACTATATTTAGTTATTTTTTTATACTTGTGGTTTCGGGGATGAGCACTTTTAAACCAACAAATATTTTTTTCGCTACACATTTTCCCATTTTCCAAAAATAGAATTACCAACCCACTGAACCCACGGTAATCAAGAATAGCCTTTTTGAAAAAGTCAAAAGAAAGAAACACTAGACATTCATTATAGATGTAGACACTGTACACATTGTCATATCTTTATCTATTCAATTAATATATCAGCTATCGAAATTGTCATATAACTTTCATATGACATGCATTAGCCTACCCATAGCCTTAGGGTACAATAACACACCTGACACAGATACTTGCAATTTTATCAATATTAGCATAGAGCATGTACCACTGGTCCTTGACCGTAAAGCCACAGATAATAAACCAGTTTCCTATAAACCTGACTCTTTAATCCTAGCTATAGTTGTGCAAGTTGAAATCAGCGTCAAACACCGACCCCATCTATTTCGCAACGCACTTACCGTCAATTAAGGTCCGAGTTTTGCAATCAGGAAAATTCACTGCGTCTTGCCACATATGGCTAATCTGTTAATTCTGCGAATAGTATGAGTTTGTGTGTTTGAGGTGGATACTTGCTGTGGTTATTCGTTCATCGTGATATTAAATAGTAGCCTTTTCAATGTTCAAAAATACTTGTATAATTGAAGCACATTGACAAAATATAACTTCACAAGTCCTGAGATGCCATAAATCAAAGGGCCAGCCTTTTTGGTATCTCCATACTATTCAATGGAGTGCCAATAGCCAAATGACATTTCTCATTTACGAAGGTAACGTTTTCTTTATAATCTATAAATTCTTTATCAAGGATTCAATTCCTTAGGGCGGCAGTCGATCAAAATATAATACATTTAGAAGATTCCATCACACGTAACAACTATATCACAGCCGTTTTCTGGCCGGCTGATATCGCTCGCGTTTAACAACCATTTAGCTTTCATACTTGCAACGAATGTTCCTGAATCACATACAGTCTTAATTAACAAGTGTTATAATTAATCCCAGCAGTGATATAAGTTATTACGTGTCGTTTGATAAGTTGTCGTGTCGTCTGTCGTTAATAGCTGCATTATGAATGCAGATGGCTCTGCCATGCCGCGGCACGAAGCGAAATGAGGAAGGAAGTCATTCAACTGGAGGAACTCTTATTGCAGAAGAGCTATTACATGTATTGTGGCGACAGAGATCAAAGACTTTAGTCGTATTGGAATTTGTTAACTTAATTTCAAATGATAATCCTTATGAAGTACAAACAAAAGATTGAGAGAGATGTCAATCCTGATATAATCTATTTTTCTTCTAAATCCGTTCAGTGGTTTTTGCGTGAAAGAGGAACAAACATCCATACATACAAACTCTCGCGTTCATAGTTTTAAGAAGGATCATAAGCTTTTCCCATTAATACCTGCAATTAAATAAGATCTCACTGTTAAGGTAAGACTTTAGTTACCGAAGCCCAAAAACGCTTAAATGGATATAAACGCTGAGAAATAATTCCGATACCTATACAGCCCCCCAAAACTTTCAAATTCGGTTAGGTTATCAGACCAAAGTATAACAGGATCCATATTGAGGCATCCTACCTGCGCCGGCGCCGGCACGAGATAATATGCCTGACGTTAGTCACGGCGACATTACACCGGCACTCGACAATAATCAAACTGTCAGCTCTGTTTCATCACAATTTGTAGAACGAGTGTTTTATTTGGCGATAGGTTAAATATAACTGAAGTGCATTAGGTTATAGGATTTATTATTATCGTTTTATGGGATGGAATGGTAAAATTTTGAAAAGGTTTTGGTAATTTTGTTCCTAGCGTTCGATAGTCATATTTCAGAACAAAGATTGATCGTAGCGTTTTACAAGAAAATGTGCAAATTCAAATATGGGAAGAGTTTATACTGCTTAGAATTTGCGCTCTGTACAATATTGGAGGTGCCTAAGTAAGTATTCAGAATAGGAGTTATTCTAGGCTGGGTTCTGAAGAATCTTAGGAACCGCTAGTTTGTTTGTAGTTTTTATTATGTTGGATGGTCATGACAAATGCTTAAACACACCCTAGACTTAGAAAAAACTACCCTGCATCACACAACGACAAATACTTATTCTACGTGGGTATCGAGTCCTATACCACTCCTCTGCGCACACAAAAAAGGATAAGGATTTAATGACATCAATACATAATGACAACACTTCAACATCAAAGAGTCACACGGTAGGTACCAAAGTGTTATTCATATGATTGTAAGACGTTTATACGTCAAACACGACATGTCGGTAATGTTTAGTGAAAGTAATGTTATATTATATAGGCTATGTCGATATGACATACTGCCGTTAATATTTATAACAGGTCTGATTTGAAACACGCGTTGGGCCTATTTAAGAACATTTTTTTTTCTTTGTGAAGTTGAATATAACCGGTCAAGTGCTAGTCGGATTCGGTGCGTAAAAATAGGCTGAAACAAATAAATCGAGTGGGTTACATATAAATTTTAAGGTACCCACAAATTTTACCTGTCACTTAAAAGAATGCCCGCTTAGCGGCAACAGAAATACTCTAAGCCAAAACAATTTTGCTGTTCTGCCTTAATTTTGCTCTGGTAAATATTTCAAAACGGATTTCTCGTTATCATACGAGTATAAGGCTGTATATGACCCATATTTGTAATATATAATGACATATTGTTGCCAAAGAAGACGCGTATAACTTGACCAAAAATGTCAAGGATCTTTTGACAGCCGCTGTCAGTTTGACGAGGCAACAAATTGCTTGTCATTCAAATATGGCGGGCGATATTTTTCTACTCTGTTGCTTTCATGGGGATAATGTGACGTGAAATTATATGAGACATAACTTAGAGAGATCATACACACATCACATTAGAGAGGTCAGTGAAGCAACTGTAATTTGTTTCATGCAATGTTAGGGCATCCACCATTAATCTTTGATATCGAAAGGTTTTGTTAGATGGAATACGTCAATACCAACTATATGTCTAAAAACTGTTTGCAATTTATAACATGTTCCTTGAAAAAGGAGAAAGGGGAAAAAGAAAAAACTCTTGGGAGAAACGGAAAGCTGTAGGGAGCCAAATTAAAAACGAAACGTTCTCAACGATATTTTTTAAAATTATTATTTATTTCAGTTCGATTCGCGACCCGTTTGGGTAAGAAATTGGTCGGGCTAACCCGTTTTCAATAATATTAATTATCCTTAAGAAATTTATTAGTATATCTTTGTGTAGTCCGAGATTTATTAAAAAAATACTACCTAGCAATTATTTAAGATAAAAATTATGCTGAGTACGTACTCAAGTCAGTTTGTCAGAAAGTTTTCATTATCTAGAGACCTTTGCGCCAGCAAGACTTGCGTAAGTCTCATTTAAACAATGAACTGGTTTTAGTTTTAACATTGTATGACTAATGTTCATTGCAAATTTTACTATGAGAAACAAACAAGGGTTTGACGTGGGGACCTATCGCACTCGGATATAATTGCAGTCTAATAAATTACCTATATTCATATCATTGTAAAAAGGAGTAACACGTGTAAAACGTGATAATGAAATGAGAAACAGTTTTGCTTTCATTAAAGAAAACGTTCATGAATGAAAGTACTATCGTGCCACACTCTCTTTTTAACCTGTTCCATATTAGCCTATCTGAAATCTAGATCCCAATCCGTTGCAATCATCCGCTCAGCTTATCAGCTGTCACGATTGCGCGTGCGCACGTGCTCGGCCATTGTTCGGCTGTGTTCGGGCTAGTTCGGCTCCCGTCGTGACCAGGTCGTACACGAACTGTGAACTTCCGCGTTGCTTACGGAACTTTAGTTGATAAGCTTTTATTAATGAGGTTTGTAAGTGTCTCATTGTTAGTAAATACCGAGTGATGCAGAGCGAGTTTTAGTACATAATCAAAATTGCGCTTGGGAATTCGGGTTATGATTTTTTTTGTGAAGTTGTGATATATACTAAGGCGTTAGTCCCTTAGGCATGAAGTATATATACTATACCAAGCTAATCTGGATCTTGACAAAAAATTACATCAAATAAATATCTGTCAAAAACACTTGATCACTCTTGACCGTATGATGTAACACAGTTATAAGTATAAAACAAATTTAACCACCTTGAAAAGAAGTGAGTTGTGTATTTAACAATGGAGTCATAGGTGTTATCTCACTGACGGTGGGAATCATGTCGCGGGAATAGAACCCGCTATTATGTAGCGACCGCTTGAATATTCATCGCATATTTGAGCTTCGAAGACTATTTATAAAAGAGAAAATCATGCTCAGTATGAAGTGTTTGCTATTTTAATTAGATGCTTTTGGATGTTGGGAAAGGGTCAGAGAGAATAGTACTTAGACGAAGAAATGGAGTTAGAGTGAGAGCATTTATTTTAATTCAAGGTACTGTTCTGATAGACAGACAGAGAAGCTTTAAGTTTAAAATATTGCTTTTGTCTATTAAGCGCGCTCTTAGAACTTATTGGTCCGATATCAAAAATTATTTCAATATTATATAGCCCATTTAGCCCATTATTGAGGAGGGATACTATCACGCTATTTCAAGAGAACTTTTTCAAAATATTTTAGGAGATATAACTGTTTTAACATGTCGCGGGCAACGTAATATTCTGACCATCGCCCGAACAAGACATGAGTGAGGCTGCGATCATTGTAATTACGTAAAATTAACTACAAGCCATGTTGGTTCAAGAACGACGTTGTTAAGAATGGTTATAATTACAGTCATTCACTGTAAGTACAGGGTGTTGGTTGGAGAATCTTTTGACATGTGTTGAACTTTGACTCTTGATAAAATCTTCTAAGTTAAAAACCTTGTTAATAATCCTATCCTGTAAATATCATGCTGGGATAAAACTTGTGTGATATTGAAATTCGGTAAACAAGAAACATTTATTCATCATTGGCTTTAAAAGAATACTGTAGGTAAGTTCTTTGTTTATAAAATACATTCTATAGAATAATATAACCTTTAGCTGTATAACTGAAATCCGGCCGCAGAGCCCCAAACACATCAGTTCCTTGACATTACGAAGATGCGTTCGTCAGCTGCGCACGCGCCGTTCACTCGCCGCGAAGGGAACGCTATGTCTGCTCTACGCAAGGACGCAGCGCTGTCGTCAACCAATCATAGCGATACATTTAATTAACTATATTTATTTAGATACCAATTGTCTGACTTTTGAAGCCATTGTGTAAGGTATTTTCGTAGCAAGGTTGGGTTTAGCAGACAGATTCTCCTTTAAGAATAAATGCAGCTGAGCATGGAAAAAATGATTTATCGATTATATTATTACAGTTTATTAGCATTCTAACCGGATGCAGATAATGTACCAATACTTTAAAACGAGCGACTGCTTATGAGACTTCATCAATCTGCCAACAAGATACCCCTTTAGTAAGAATGTTTGTCAAAATTTCTAGCTTCTGGGTACAAAGCGATTGTCAAAGATGTATAAATAACAGACGGAACCCACAATTTTACGTGCCATTACAAAGCATGGAGGAGCTCGTTATAGCATAGATGGTATACGAGACATATAAGTGTATTAAGTGTACATATTCTAATTGAAAATGACTACATGACAGTAAAATAACACACTTTGCTCAGAGCCGTACTTAAATACTGTTATTAACAAAACCCGCCAGCTATAACTCCAAGACATTATTATTTTCAGAGCGTCTAATTGATTGACAGCTATTGTCTTTCAAGAGGTTATAATTTAGCCTTGAACTATGATATGTACAATAACCATACAGAGATAAGCTGTAGGTTAACTCGTAATTAGGTGGACAATAGCCGTAAGCGTTACTGAGACCAGTCAATCTGTGCTTGCGTTAGAAGTGATATGCCGCCAGCAATGTCAAATCAGATTTATGAATGAAGAAATTATTTAATTCTGCCCCAGGTTAGCAGAAAAGTATACTCCCACTTGAAATAGTTTAATGAAGTAACTTAGGTGAGGATTCGAACAGTGGAAGAGAAGATCCCATGAACAGACAAAAACAGCCCTTCTACCTAAGTGGCATTTTTGTAATCGTTAACTTCAACATAAAGCGCTCGAATGTATGAAGATGACAGGTCAATCACGTGACGTATCGAAACGAAATGTCATGTTCATAAAATCGTATTGACGTTAGAAATGTCACTTGGCTAGCGGGGCTGCAATTCTCTGTACTATTGGGTTGATTTAGCTTGTTTATCAAATCATTTGGTTACGTGATAATCTTAAGTTAAAATTAATTGAATTAGGAAAGCATTTAAGATGTTCACTACTATTGGGTCCAAGATAAATTAAATGTCATATGTATGTCATTTGGATTAGATACATAAGTTAATTTCGATATGCTAAATATATTTCAAATTTTCTAGGCCGTGACTTATGCCGTGATCAGGGACAGCGCGTCGGCTCATGATTAAGGATTCCGGTTAGGTCTGAAACTAGTCGGGCAATCCCGTTGTGTTCTCCCGAGCTGTCATTTGTTTTCGTCTCTTGGTTTAAACTTGGTACTTCCATACATATGAGTGATTTGATAAACATGAACGACTTTAGAAACTGAATGCGTCTTCCATTGGATGGCTTATACAAAAACACAGTAATAAAACTTGCTAATTTGTGTTGAATCTCACGAAACCCAAAAAGAATACAAAATTTACGAGACGTTACAAAACGTGTATCTTCTCACGCGTGGGCAATCTGGGCAATCTTCAAGTTATTATCATTCTCTCAAATATATTGGGCAACTGTTACTTCCATAGATATTATTATTATGGTGTTTTCGCATATTGCACACCAAATTATAACGTCGTTACATTTTGTAATTGTGTCGCCATTTTTGTTTATGTCAGGTAAATGATTTCCTTTTGAGTATCTTATGTTTCAGTATTAGCGGATGTGTTGCCTCATAGAATATACTAATGTTTATTTTATATATCCTTAGAACATACAAATGTTATCGGGAAGGCATTACCGATAGTTTAATAAACAATTATTTATGATCTTAATTTTCTACAGATTTGCTTTCTTAAGGGTCGTAATCAAATGTGATAATAGTTTTGGAACGAATAGAACAGAAAGAAAAAAGAAAAAGAAAGATACTTACTTGGTTTGTGGTTGTATCACGCTTTTTCTCATAAATAGAAAATATTTGATACAACTTATTGTATCTGCACATGCTTGGGCTTGAAGAAAATATGATTTTTTTTTTCGAAGTCGCCGAGTAAATTATAAATTCGATTAATAAACCATTTTTCAGGTGAGATAATGAGGAAGGTATTTACTCTAACCCTACATTTATTACGACTCTCGCATTCAGTAATTTAATCGTTGTATCATACAAAATGATACTACAAACAAGCATGGATCAAACAAATGCTCCTAGCGCGCGGGGATCGAATCCGCAAAACGTCACACTCAGTGGGTTTGGCGTATTGACTTACTACTCAGCTATCTAAAAACCAAACTGCACTTTGTCATTCATGCTACTTGTTGGTTGACATCATGACAGTGCCTTCTAGCTTTCCACTAATAACGAACCGTGAACAAAAACATTAAATAACAACTCTTCAAACTTCACGCCATTTCAAACATAAAAGCATGAAAATTTAAATTCTACGATTGCATAAAACGCATACTAAGTACTTACTATACACAATCAACTTTGTTAAATGTATACATCACGTAATAAATCCGTTCCTCCATTTATAATAGAATCACGATTGATATTTCACGTCTAGTGATGTGCTCAATTATATCGATAAAACTACTCAAGGCCAAACATTCTTATTGTGAGTTCATGCTCTTGTTTATTAACGTTTAATGATTCCACTGGTTATATAAATTAGGAAATTTTAAGTGTAACATACCTATTTATACAATTACGATATGCGTTGCAAAATTATTAGACTTATATTGTGATTTTTTTCTTACCAAAATAAAAACATGCTTCTTGAAAATGTCAATAGCCTTTACGATCAATTGAAAGTATCAGTTAAATGACTATTACCGAGTGCTACAAGTATCAGGCTTAAATCGATCAAACCAGAACAAAGGCTTGTCTAGAAAAAGCACAGCATTTATTTATACATTATGGAATAAAACTTAAGTGTCTGGACTTGCCCCAAGAGCTTGCTTTGACTTTTATTCTCGTCATAGCTATTTAGGAATAGGCGAAAAAAACATATATTATACTTATGTAAAATGGATGACTAGTTGAAACACAACATCGTGTCACAAATATAACTAAAATTCTCGAAATGCCCAATTAAGCTGTCTTCGACTAAACCACTTTCAACGCAACGACATCAATTACGTTATTAAATAAATTATTATGCTGATGACAGTTATGTATCGATAATAAATGACGTGTGTTACGTCACTAGCCCTAGTGATGTTTAGAGTACAATAGCTGATCGTATCACAACTGTCAGATTATTGGGTCACTGGGATATTAATGATGGAGAGAGTCTAATCTTGGTTTAAATTGTATTTTTACCGAAGGGAAATATGTAGTACATAATCAATAACACCTGGGGCCATTACACTGACAAATATCAAATTGTTGGACCCATATGCATTTTGAGACATTTTCATTTACAAACTAATATACTATTTTTGATATTAAATTTTTTGATGTTAAGTTTTCGAATAAATTGAGTACCTTTTTTGTTTTTTTTTTGTGATAATTTCGAAAGTGCAGTATCATTATTTTAAACTATAAATACAGTTGTTCAATGCTAAATCGTCTTCATAGAAAGAGGCTTTAACTCGGCTGGAGAAATATTTACAAGGTATAAGATTTCGAATAAAGACATTTCTTGTTAGTCGTGGCTGCTTTTAGCCAGATCCCATTATTATCTATGACATTATGCCGAGATCAAACAAGTAATATAGTAATCTGTATTCTTATTAAAGTTTAAATTGAGTGACATTAAAATCGATTAGTTTTGCAATAATCGATATTTATATTGGTGTGGTGACAGCATTACGAATAGCTCTATAAGCTGTGATATTATCTGTGGCGCATACTTGTGCAGTATTATAACAAAGATTGTTTTTTGTTTTTGATTCTTGTCTCGGACGTCTTTCTTAGACTGTCTGTGATGCGGGCTTTTACCCTTTCAATAATGGGAAGGTTAGGAAATTCTTATGGAAGAAACAGCTCAAACACTTACATTCGCTTAAGAGGTATTTGTTTAGGCAAAAGACAGAAAAGATTTGATAGAATATATTTTCTTTAAGTAGTTCCTTTAGCTGGATACATCATCTTTCAAAATTCACATGATATGACTTATAACCATACAATATAACTTAGTCAAGGAAAGCTTATTTTTACGCGTAAGTATTACATGTCTGTCAGTCGTTTTGTGGCATTATAGCTAAGGAACGGATTGGCCTATTTCATTACAGTTTATTTTGTGCTAAAGGTGAATTATGTGCGAGTTCTTAGACAAGTTTGCCAAAAAAAAAATTCGCCATTGAAAACACAGTGACAGTTTTATGGCTATGGCTCTTTTTTAATTTTATTAAATATTTTGTGTAAATGTACGTCTGCCTTACCTCTCTGATTTTATAGGTGTAAAGATACTGATAATATCTAGTATTGCAAGGACGTGCCTTGTCTGTCTCTTCCTGTTCGCTATCGCACGATTTTAACAACAAAACAATAACCTTTTGTTATTTAATATATAAATATTCAACGCGCAACTGACCCCTAATTGATTCGACTATTATAATAAAAATATATAAGACTATAAAATAAAGCTAAAATACTTAGAACCGAGACTTGAAAAGGTTAAGCGGAGATTAAAACACCACTAAGCGAAATAAGTTATGACGAAATAATTAAAAAAAAAAACGAGGTACTCAACAAGTTCTATATTAGGAAATAGTGATGAGTTCTAATAGACATATTAGACATGTACTAGAATCTGAATCCAATTTAGATTTCTACACTTCCCATGACTATAAATGGCTAGAGAATTGGCTATTAGCATATATGGGTCCTAGCACCTATAAGGCAGTTTGTTGCAGCTGTGAGAGCGGGACAGCAGTATTTGTGTTATATAGCGCCATCTCTCTCCCACGATGAGGCAAGTGACATTGTAGACTTACCAAGTGAACGCCTCGGGTCCCACCCCGGGCATTGGATTAACAAGTGACATTTATTAAAAAATAAAGGTGCAGCAATGTTTTAATAATTAAAATAAATAAAAAAAAAAAACATGTTTTATTATACCAATAAATAACTATTTATTTAACCTTGCGACATTCGCGTAGCCAATACTAAATGGTACATAAAATTGATTGCAATTAGTTGAAATTGCAGACGAAAACGAAATGCGAAAACGAGGTTCAGATATACATTGATAGGCGGCCATTAACGTCATGTCAAGGATAGCCCCAGGACCTAACGACTTGACTGGATTCAATCTAGAAAACGTGGCCATGTTGAAATTGAAGAGTTAGTTAACACTGTTTTAATATTTGAAATAAATTGCGTGAGTGTAATGGCATAATTATGAAGAGAAAGAGATTAGGGGGACAATGAAATGGGTTGTAGAAGTTTAAATCCCAAAATACCTACTAGGTTAGGTTAGTTCACAATGAATACGGAAGTTGATAGGTTAATGATGAATGACTATGAATCCATTCAAACTGGGAACGGATCTTAATGAAACTTAGTTTAGCAAAAAAATATGCAGAAGGTGCTGCGGAGCGGATAATATTTGCAATTAAAAACCAAATACAATGAGCAATGTATCTTAGGTTTGGTAGAACGACTGGTGCATTGCTAAGAGTCGCAGTTTCGACTCCTGATTGATTTTCAAAGGACCAAGTTTTAAAAAAGAACCTGAGAAATGAAACAACTATGTATAACAATGCAATTCAAAGAGTAGTTATTATGCCTATTAAGCAAAAGAGTAAGCTTGACCGACACCAAAAATATACTTAAAACGTACCACTGAAAATACTAAAAATCTGTTTCTGTCTGTAGGTACAACCTTACCCTTCGAGATGTTTCCAGAATCATACACGTGTACGCTTTGTAGAAAGTGAAATAGTTGAAGCGATTTCGCGATGTGTAAATGTAGAGAATGAATGCCGACAACGCGACACACACCACAATTAGCTTAATTAGGGTAGTTGATAACTAACACTAGGAAGTGAGGTCTAAACGTAGTTTAACGAAGATGTGGCAAGTTTAATTCATTAACTTATTGTTAACAGGGAAAATGTATCAGAGACAATGTGCAATGTGTGTTTTTCTTCACCTACTATAATTTTTAAGCAGCCTAACTTGTCTAAGAAGCCTCACATTTAATATATTACATACTGAAAAACCGAAAACCGCTTAGCCCATTCGGGAGCTATGATCCCACAGACACACAGAGACAGGTTAAAAATAAATAAGTTTTAACTTCAGACTATAACTCGAAGCAGGAACTAAGAGTGGTACTTCAGCCGGTACCATCACACTTCATATTGGAATCGTTCAAATGTTTCCACTTTCTGTATTGACATGTCGTGATAGGTCGCCGTAGCTCTTGATCTATCGACATCTGTTTCTTCACAACCCTTAGGCATTCTTACGACACCCACCACGCCTTGCCTGTTTGGCAAGGCGTGGTGGGTGATCATTTTTACTTGAATAAGGGATAAACAATGACGCAACTTTTTGGGATATTCATAAAAGTTGAAAGAGTAACTAATCAGATTATTTAGGCTGGGTGAACCTCTTTTCAATAAGTCATAATGTGTTTATTGCTACATGTATTGTCTAGATTTATTTCATTGACATACAGTTACAAAGTTCCTAATAAATTTTCTACACATACAATTACTATTGTCATAAAGTATATTTTCAAACAAACGACGATGATAGAATAAGAATACTCTTTTGCAAATACGTTCGTGCTGGCGCTTGTGAAGAAAGGCTTATTGACACAAGGACTACGTTTTCTCAAACCACACCAAATCAGTGTCCCACCTAAATTTCTTCTGATACTCAGTCAAGCTTAGTCTTGTGAAATAAGGACAAATGCTAACCGGATTAGTTTTTGTCGCGCATGTGCGATGTCGCGCCGCCCGGTTTTTGTCGCGCGTGTGAATGAGCCTAGCATTAGCCTTTCGCAATAAAGACTGCCTCTGGCATGTGCGTATGGGGATATATTTGGCAATCCCTGACAGTTTGTGGTTTTTTCTTAAAGGTGCTGGGATTATTCTCAATCATGAAGTTGAGATTATGCTATCTTATAAGCATACAACAGTTGATGAGTGTAAGTCTTTTGATCAGTTGATCTGGAGTTTAGTGCAATTTTTTCTTTCCGTAAAAAGCAATTGAGTGATGTCGATCACAGAAAGACTGCCGGTTATAATCAAATAAATTAAATACTTCGTTGTTCCATTAAACTGTGAAAATATGTAATTAGGAAATTAGACTGTGCAGTGTTTTTTTAGATGTTACCTAATGATACCGGAATAAAAAGTTTCGAATTTAAACTAATGTAGTTATCATTCATATTTAGAAACATTTTCCTCCTTCCAGGACTTTCAGTAAAGAGCCTCTTTTGTCGATGTTAAATTAAATATAAAAAGAAAAAAAAGGATATCAAGGCGATTCTTATAAAATCATATCTTCAAATCTGCTCACAACGTTTGCTCCAAAAATGAAGTGTCACAACATTTTTGTGAACTTACTTTGCGTCTCGTAACTTAATTAAAATCAGCATTAATTAGGTGTGGACTAAAACAAAGCACTCCCACGGCTGTGAGAAGGTTTGTCTCGCATTTTACGACTATTGTTGTAAGATCACGTATAAGCAGTTATGAGTCTGTGGCTAAAGAGATTCAAAGATAGCTGATTTGTGGAAACAAGTCAAGTTTTTTTAACGACAATTATTACTTATTGTTGTGTGTCTTATCTGCACTGATACTTAAAACAAAGCTTAATAGGATGTTTGTTTGTATAAGGCACTAAGCCATAAACTTTCAGATTGCTTCTTCGTTTCGGACTCCACAAGATAATTCAAATGAATTTAAATTAAATATTGTGTTTTAGCGGTTGTATGCAACTTGTACCAATTATTATAATTAAAAATCGTAGATAAGCTTTCGTCGTTTTCGTAAGGGATCTTAACATAGGTAATCTAATCAAAATTGGGAAATCTTATTCTCCACTTAATATTCTTGTACCCTTGATATTTAAACTTGTAATTTCAACTACAGTCTGTGAAAACGTGTATTCGTAAATTAATAGTATACCAATATATAATAAGTGGTATAGTTATCGGCTTCGGGCGACAACATAATACCCCAATACGCCTGTCGGTCAATAAAATTAAATGTATTGCACAAGGGAAGTGTGTCGTGCCCGCATGCATGTGGCCGCATGAACAACTTAATTTATTGAATTTCACAACACTTTCTGAGTGCTGTTCATATGAAACATAGTATTTGTGAACTTAGTATATTATTATTCATGTTTACTTAATGATTTGAAATGAAAACCTGATTTGGATAAGTTTACGGATAGCTGAGTGGTTGAGGTCACCAAGCCAAACCCAATGAGCGCTACGTGTCGCAGGTTCGATCCCGGCGTACCCACATGTGCATGTTACTTGAATGTTTGTGAAAACCCCCACGGATTAAGTTCCTTAGTGCGGGAGTCGTTTATAAAAAAATAGCTACGTTATTTATTAAATCTTTTATTATTATTTATTAAGTTGCACACTGTTGACTGCCCATATCGACCACTTCTCCTACCGTAGGTTTGCTGGTAGAGATTTCTTTAGAAATAAGCAGCACCCTTGTACATCATATTTTGCAATGTTGTATTCTATTCTTATATTTTGTGTACATTAATTATTAAACAAAAAAATAAACGGCTAGTCCGATCTTTATGATAGTCACTAAAGCTCTAATAGTTATTCCAGCGATGTCAAGACACAAAGATTTCAATCATATAGGCCATACTTCAACAGTTACTAAGTAAAAAAATAATCTTATGTTACCTCGAAGATCATCTATTAAGTAATGACCATAGATTTTTTGTTGTGTTCCGCTCGAGTAACAACATTATAAAGTAATAAATAAGTGAGATTCACCACAAGCCGCCAACCGTCACGCTGGTTGCCGCAACCGGCCGGCAACCGCGCAACCGTTACCGAAGGGTTGCGAACAACCGTGACAATATTACCAGTTATCATAACCTTCTCTTGTTTGTTTATACAAAGACATTTCTCGTCTGTCGATCTAACAACACGACTTACTGTCAGATTGTTACAGCTGAGTACAAGAGCTTGCTTTAAGATTTTTTTTTAGTATCTATTTCATCACATTGTAATAGTTTAATCGCAAAAGCTTTTGATTGTAGTTGGCTGTACGGATAACTAATTGGTTGTATATGCCACGCCCAAGCCAC
Source organism: Trichoplusia ni (assembly GCF_003590095.1). NCBI lineage: Eukaryota > Metazoa > Arthropoda > Insecta > Lepidoptera > Noctuidae > Trichoplusia > Trichoplusia ni. The sequence goes on from NC_039495.1 coordinate 3,575,494, forward strand.
TTTGCGCCAAAAATCGTGAGTTGATCCTCGCGTAGGACAAGCATTGCTGCGATTCACGCCTGCTTGTTCTGTAACTGGCTGTCTTTGTGAATGCGACTTGAATGTTTATGAAACTCTCCGCGACACAAGGATTAAACTCCTCGAATAATTTTCTTTGGTTCGAAGAAACAGAAAATACGACTTTTTGGAAATTAATGGCAACGTTTTGATTTTCTTGTATCTTGGAGGATCTCAAAACATATATTTAATATTGGTTTGGTTAAAAGGATCCTAAATGAAATGTCAGATGTTTACAGAATATTCTAGAGGTCTAGAAGGAAACATCAACTTTCCTGGCAACGACATATCTCAGTCTTTAAACAAAAGAAAGCAAGTCAACGACCTGCGTCTGTTGTAGAGAAATAAACAAAAACTCATCAGAACCGAGCCATTCAGAGAACATCTGATATTTATACGGAGATCACTGATAATGTAGTTTTTAATCACTATATTATGCTAAGTACAATATAAACTGCTGAAAATTACTGGTTTCTAGTCAGTTACGTAGTTTTACGATTGTGAAAGTATAAGGGCAGGGAATTGTAAGAGGATCGTCATTGTAATGCTAAATGACTGATGATGTTGCGTATTAAATTTTGATGAGAGTTAGAGAGAATTTTATGACTCCAATTAAGTTGTTATGCTGAAGAAATGTTTTTTGAAACGACAATGATCAACATGTGATATTAGAGTTTTCTAGCTTAAAATAGAAATAATGTAACTGAGTCATTGTATCTAAGAATATTGAACCGGCAACCTAGCGAGTTAAAGTTGTGCCTTATCACTGATGAGAGATTACTTAGAAGTTATAAGTCAACTCCTATGGTGGATAATAAAATGTAATTCCTCTTAAGTATACCCAATACAAATGTTGGAGATGAGAAAGCAAGATGGCGCACTACAATGTGGCTAAAATAACTACAACTGGCTTTATTTAGGAAGTGGCTGTGTGGGATACTCCTGCTAAACATAGCAGTCACACTAGATCGGCCATCTTTCCACTCCTTTACCAGTAATTGTGAAGCTACTGGAATGGTGCCAGTGGTTGCAAGTATCTTAGTAACACTATAGTAATTTGTTTATAACCATTGCTCCAGCAACGTCCTTCACCAAAGACGATTATTCCATTTACTCACAAATTTAATATGTGGTAAGCAGATTCAATAACAACCTCGAAAGGGATCACCAGGCGAGCCTCTTACTCAATGCGAGGTTACATATACAAAGATTTACCCACAGCGATATCCATTAATAGTTATATTGTGTAAAAACAATGGGCATCGGTAACTCGGCGCGCGATGGAGCGAGTGCCGCGGGCTGCGGGCGTCGCCGGCGTGCTGCGGAATCCGGAAAACTGTATTGTTTCCGCTAAGTTTAGGTTATAATTGTAAGTTGATTGTACTGTTTTGGGAACAGAATGTCGCTGGTTATCTAAGATTTGAAGTCGTTAGTTGAGTAACTAATTGTAACATGAAATGAATATTAATAAGAGTCGTAAAATATGTTTTAAGAAAGCTTTTTTGATTATTTTGATAAAAACGGCAATTGTAGTTAATTAAGTAATGGGGTTTCTCGCTGGTTCCATTTTGAAGCATTTCCAAATTGTCAATTGTAAATATGCTATTAGAATAAATTATAGGTACCGTTGACCTATGGTTTTAGTAAAAGTTAGTAGGTCTTATGGATATCAGGGTTACGGTGCAGGTTTACAAGAGCAAAAAGAATAATTACTTTTTCACGTTGCTCTTGTAAAAAGCTGGCAAAGTAAAGATATTACCTACAGACGATAATCCGTCTGTAGGTAATATCTTTGCCAGCTTTTTTTTTTAACAGAAACATGTTAATTCACTTTTATAACACTACATAGCCAAGTTGCTTGCAGTTTAACTAGCTTCGCAGTTTGTCGGTAACATGCACAATAGACGGATACAGCATCTTATTAGATCGGTACAGATAAGAGCGTGAAGGACCCTGTCAGGTGGAGTTATCAATTCTCTTAAAGGTGAAACTGGTAGATAATGTAAAATAGATTCTTAACTCTTTTTATTATAAATACATTACTCTACTGTATAGTTTAGTATGACAGACACTCTAGATGATCGAGAAAGCGTTCGGATTTATGGATATGACAGATCACGCGACTTATTGAAATGAACTGTGCTTTTAAGTACGCAAGTAGCGTTTTCTATTGATGTGAACGATTATAAAAGGCCACTGGGCTAAAATGGCTATGGGATGACGCCTGGGCTGGATCCATTTTGCCCAGGATAGAGAATCTTGTAAGGATTTGGGAGAGGCCTTTACTTACGAGTGAGCCAAGAAAAACTGAAAATATAAAGTATGCTGAAAATTGTAGGTTGCCAGTAATACTTAACAATATTTGTAAAATATGTTAACCCTTAGCCCTAATTAACTTTACTACCCAATTATGTTAACTTCATTCATTTTGCACAGACAGTAAAAGAATTGGTTAGTCTAAAATGTTCGAATTGAAATTACTAAATTATATGACATTGACACTAATTAGGTAGATACAGAACTCCCAGTTCGTATGTCACATGAAATTAGTTAATATGCAAAGAAACTTATATACTATTAATTTAGACGTTTTTGGGATAAACAAACATGCTGAAGACAACGAAAATAAATAACACTATAGATCACCATAATACTCCTTTTCCAGAAAATTTTCGTAAAAATAATCGTATTTCTGAAGATAGAAAGAGGTAGGAGGTGGTTTAGGATTGGAACTGGTTCTAGTCGACGTGCAAAGAGCTACAAAGAAACAAACTTAGATACATTCGCATTATTGCACTCGCTAACATAATAATAATTTTCAACTACTATTCTAAGGCTTTTCTATGAACGAACTGGGCCTTCTGTACACTCCTGCACAGTGGCACAGACCTCGACATTCGGTCAAAACTTTGTTCAGCGTTAAAAACGAAAGGTTCGCACTGTGCGAGGTCAGTAGTCTCTTCCTAATTATCACCCATCGAATCATAACATTACAATAATGGAAACACCTAATGTACCTTAAAGTACAGTCAGACAAATGAAATTGGTAGATTTTGTTTCTCGAAATTCAACCTTAACCCCTTCAAATTAAGATGTAAATGGAAGTCTATTTCTTACCGCTGCTATGAAGTTGACTGTGCCCATATGTACAGCATGCATCATATTTGCTTAATATAGTGTGAAAGGGCATTATGGTTTCCTAATCTGTCTATTACTTTTATTAAATTGCTACTAGGCAAAATAGTTTTCATGGTTCGTAAGTTTTATTTTTTATTGGGTTAAGCAATACTTTGAACTGTAGAGAGGTGATAAATATTGTTTTTTGAATATGTGTATGTTGTGCGTGAACTGATATTTTAGTTGTTCTGAAATATACCTACAAAAAAAATAAGTATTTTGTTTTTTTCTGTTAGCAAGCTTTAACTAGCTCTAGCTGCTTCGCCTTCTACAAATCTTAAAGTTAAACTATCTGTGCACCAAATTCCGTCGAAATCAGTTCAGTAGTTTTTATCCATTCAAACAAACAAACTTTCACATTATTATAAGTAGGATTTATTTATTTACGCTATTATCGTTAAGATGAAATAACAATATTAAGCTTGCAGTTATAATAAACTTTAATAGAAATTAGTTGTTCAACTTTATAACGAAATAGTTAATGTTTAACTCTTGGATCAAAGTTCAGGAGTTAGGTTAAACTAGACGGTTTGTGTAACAGTTAGTGCAGACTACAGTTATATGTGGGAGTTAAACACTAATTGCAGTTAAGTGTGGTTGACTCAATATTAATGACTTCAGTTAAATAGTAGTTTGCGTAAAGGTGTTAGAAATTATAATTTGTTTTTGTTATAGGCGCAGGTACCGCTTACTTGTTTTTTTTTTTAATTGTTTAATAATATTTGTAGATATTTTTTTTTCAATGTTTTCTAGAATAAAGAAAAATGACGTGAGAGTGAATATTCCTTACGAATCTATTTCTATTTTCTCATACGTTTAACTTAAAAACCCGAAATTAAACAACCGAGGTAACATAAATGAAAATAATACTAACCTTTATAATTACTCCAGGACACTCCAAAAAAATAACACTTTTATTTTACAAAAAAAAGTCAAAGAAAAAATCGCGAAATAATTCCGTAATTAATTAAAACCCCGCGCGATATCGCGTGCAGAATGCGCGCCGGTCGTGTCTGCACTGCGCCGGCGCAAGTGACGCGGTGTTGTGTACTAGTGGCTCACTGTTAAGTGCCAGTAAGCTCTATATAATATCAACTGCTCAATGATATAACACGGTTTATGGTTCACTCAATGAGAGGTCTCAGTGGCCCGTGGAGAATTAGTTTCATTGACAATTTTGATAATGAAACAAAAGTTTAGAGGAAAGGTTATTGAGACAATCGATAGTGCAAGAAGTGAAAAGTCTGCGTAATTACAGCTTCTACATTAGCTGGACGATGTCTACTGCTGCATAACGCTTTGCCTGATTTAACACTTGTAGTTTTATTTCGTTCACATATGTATAAAGTCTACTGAGAAGAGGCTTTCGATAAGCTTTGACACACATCTCTTAATATAGCTCTTGTGCAGGCTAGGCTGTGGTATAGAATACTGCACAGATATCTTAGGAAAGGTAGAATAAATGAACAATTGCAGAGATTTAATGGATGGAGGCTTGATGAGCTAAAATTGGATACTAGTGGGAAGATTTTATTTCAATACTTAATGGTTCCTTTTAATGCTACATGCAATAGATGCAGCACCGAATCAAATTATTCCGTGATAAGTTTCTAAGGTCAAACAAGATTTTTTTTGTTCAAACACCATGAAAATGATACGGAACTTAATAAAAACATTTACACCAACAGGTTACCCATCCATTCAAGGTAGAGGTTATGCAAAAGCCTTCATAACTGTAGTTTTTGTTCCACGCAATCTATTTGAAAAAAACTTAATGAATATTAGGTTTTATGATTCATTTGTTTCGTTATCATTTAATCATAACAGCAGATTGATTTTTAGAAGTAGTGCTCTCGGTCAGTAGAATTACGAAAAAATGTTATCTCATATCTGTAAACTACCAAAAGTACCAATTTGAATCTCGAAAACGGCTGCAAAGATTTTCATGAATTTTAGCATACTTTACAGGGGTTTCGGTAAATCGATATAGCTAGGATTTATTTTTAAGAAATTTAACTTTAACAAAAATCAAATTTACCAAAAAAATATAAGTTTTGTACCGAATAAAGCTTTAAATAATACGGCAAAAAGTATTCAAATGTAGTTGGTGTGTCGTGATGCTATTTCGTGATTTGTAAAATTGATTAAAACGGAACGATTCACGAACAATGACTTATGCGTTTACCATAAACAAAACGTGAGCAAGTTATCTCAGTGTAACACTGTACGGCGTAAAGCTTATTTATAAAATCTTTAAATCGTCTATATTTCTTGTGAACTAAATAAATAAAGACCGTGTGTGACCGCAACTCGGGGATGTCCAGCAGCGCACAGCGATAGGCTGAGCTGTTTTGAACATTATGGTTTTATTAAGCTCATATTTAAGTAGAACACTGTTATTTTTTCAATTTGTCTGTACGATCCGATGATATTCGAAATAGCTGAACCAACGTTGATAAAATTTTACTTAAACTTAAAACAAATTATTTTATGCTCTAATTAATTGTTTTTATTGAGCAAAACAACCACAAAGCTAGAGACAAAATTCGAAGACTTATAACTTGGAAACATGAACAAATTCGATGACTCCGGATTACTCAGCTATGAAATAACAAAGTAATTATTATAAAAGTGTATCAACAGGATATTGTTCTCACAAATATTCGCCTCCGTCAGTAGTTAGTGCTGTTGTTTCGGATATTAATAGTGTTTGAATAACCAATGTCATTGGAGCCGGCGAATGGAATGCAACAAAGAAGTGGACAACTTAGGCTGTGTCTACTGCGCTACAAGAAGTAGGTACAACAATAGTTTCGGGCGAATAGGGCATTACAAAATTTTGGCGTACCGGATTCGGTTGATTCGCCCAATCAACTACTAACCCGGTGGTGGTAAACCCACAGAGCTATTTTGGTTATTTAGATGTTTTTTAAATAACAAAAAATTGGATTCCTATGTTTCCAGTTCCACCATCTGGGTATGGAATCACAAAAAAAGTGGTATTTTGTGTTTAAAAATGTAAAACTGATACAGCTTAGAGTAACACCTATTATGCGTTCATTATATTTCTCAAAATAAAAACTCTCAATAGCTATATTCGTTGTATGGTAATCATAATATGCTCCTAATAAGGTACCACAAAACTAGTTCTTGAAGGCTGTGGTATCATCCATTCATATAATTTGAAGTCCACTTACAAATAATTTAATTTAATTAGGCTTAAAGTTGTGCAATGTGTGCGTAGCCTTATAATTTGCATTGCATTCAACAAATATCAATTTGCTTGATAGAGATGACTATCTTAGCTAATTTAATAGAGTGAGTAGCAAGGCAGTGCTATAGAAGAGGAAATGATCTGATCTTTAGGAGATAAGTCACACGCACCATTGAATGATGGTACTTACATCGATGGTACTATTCTTATTTTCCAAAAGGACTCTTTCGTTCGAAAATGTTGCTTGCTAAGTTTAAAAGCACTAAGGATTTGAATTGTATCATTAATTACCTGTGTTCTGAAAATGTTTCGCAAGAAAAATTAATGAGTCCAAAAAGGTTCAGATGTTCTAAAAAATCGACTTCAAAATTAGTTTGTTTGGTTTTTGATTCTTGTTATTTATTTTAAGTATTCTAGTTATGTATTATCAAATATAATTAATCTTACAAAAAAGTTACGATGACAGAAAATCATTGCTTAAATAATTTAATACGTCACATTACGATCGAAGCCAATGAACTGAATTGTTTACACAAGAGTAAGTAATAATTATTGATGTTGACTTGTTTACTTGGTAACCTTAAACTGAAGAATAAATTCCAAGGGATTCGGACGCGACGCGTGACATTTAAAAGCTAAATATAGAAACAAGTTTGAACGTTTATATAACAACAACATATGAATATTTTCAGGAAGCTTGTTCTGTAGTTAAATTAATTTTTTTGCGCTTTAAATACAGAAGCTTTTATAGATTTTAAAAAATATACAAGACATAGAAAACACAGATCACAGATCGGAAAACCTAAAAACTTTAGATTAAAGAAATAGTGAAGTGTGAGGGTTGAGACCATATGTGATTCCTACGGAGAAGAACCAGCAAGTTAGTCCTCAGGTAACTCATAAAAAAATGATACAAGATTGTGACGATATCATCAATAAAACTCAAAAAAAAATCTATCCGTATTGATATTTTTTTTCGTGGCCTCAACATCCTTTCTTTTCGGACCTTCGATTTTTTTGAACCCTATCCTCACATTTATGACTAGGCTATAGTACTCACTATAAAAATGATCATTTACGAGAGTACTAATATCACCTACACAATGTTGTCATCAGGGACGGTATGTGAGTTGCGAAAACTAACCGCGAGCAGACACTTCTTAGAAACACACATTATACTGGAAGGAAATGTGTAAATATAACACTCTCATGTGTTACTTTACGAGGTACTTAACGTACACACTTAGTGCTACTGATGGTAATGACGTGATGATGTGGACACAGTGAGTATCGATCTTCAACTGTTCATTTTACTCAGCAAAGGGTACTCATTGGTCCTTTAAAGTTGCGGAGAATGTTGTTTTTGGAGAGTCCAAATTGGAGAGTTTCGGTAAACCTATTTGAGAAAGGTGAATTTGCCAAAATTTTGCTAGAGAATTTGGCATTCATTAGGGTGAGGTCTTCTTTATTCCATTCAATCCTTTTTGATAGGGAAAACTAAAATTACAGTTTTCCCCATCAAAAAGACATCTTTCTTCTTGTCACGCTTCATCTTCCGATCGCTCTTATATTTCCGCCTTTTTAACAATTCTGTGCACTAACATAATTAGACTGTCTAAAAGCAAGCGTGACAAAATCTCAACAGACCCTTATCGTAACTCTTTGATATTGTCATCATATTAGAATACGTAGGTACCCCGCACCCTACAGCCCTGTGTCCCTGTCTCCATAAACTGTCCCTTTCTATATAATTGCGGCTGATAAGCTGCGCCCGCGCCGCGCAGGTGTGATACGATGCAACTTTCCACGTTGCGTCATGTGTGACCTGAACTCCTGGAGCGACAGCAACGACAATGAAGACAAATAGTTTAGGAGTAAAAGTTTGTATGACTGTGATATTTGCATGGGGTAACCATGAAATGGTGAGGATGTCATGTTGCAAAGCGCTTAAGGAAATTTCTCTCTCATAGCGACTTTGCAGCTGTTATTTACCGCATCTAGTCAAGAAGAACTGAAATTCGAAATGCTAAAGCAATCGGGGCTTATCAAAATGTCTAATAAGGATATCCGTAAAGCATGGGTGTTCATTTGCAAAATACGCCGATTAAACCTTTCATGGTTGACGAATAAAAAGACTCCATGTAAAAAGTAACCTGGACGGTTACGTGACAAAGGATTTTCGTTGATCTGTTAACATAAAATGGGGAAAACGAAATGAAAACGCGGCAAATGGACAAACGGAGATGCTTTGGTTAAGGAGTGGTAACTAGTGACAAAAAAATGTTTCTAAGACATGACTTATATGTTTCGTAAATTGTTACCTTCTTTGAATTTGAATTAGCCAAGTTATCAAATAAAAGTAGAAATAGTAAATTACCCAAAATTAGGTCGTTATTCTGCTGACGGTACCAAATACATATCAACGAAACCACATGTGCGTTTGATAAATATAGTTGCACTCTTTAATAAGGTTGATAACAGCTTTGGACTTTATTGCCTTGTGATAAGGATCATAATGGTGTTGGTTAGGTGCGAAATAGAAATGGCCTACGAATGGACGTTGATTTACCTGGTTTGGGCCGGTTGGGCTACTGAGTAATATGGAATAAAGATTAAGGTACAGATGGGATACTTCTTTGTGATGTTAAAACTCCTGTCCGCAATAATTTTTGGCTCAAGTCCAACCAATGACATGACAAATACTCTGAGTTACAGTGCTAATTAATGAGAATAACCGTAACACAAACTATACGATGAGAACGACCGTCATTTGTAACTCCATTTTCTTTTTTTTGTTCGTGGTAAAATCTACCTCTCAGCTGCGTCGAGAGTATTCCTCACAATTAATTCTGGATCCCTGAACTACCCTTAATGATTTTAACTTTCGATTTATGACCTTAAAAACTCCTGACCAACGACCATTGTCAAATTGTCAAATCAAACTTTTTATATTGGTCTTTATCTTTTATCAGAATAACATCTAAGTTGACTGCCGCCTCTGTTCCTCATTGATCTATAACAAGTCTTGACTTTTAGACGCTCTTAATTCCATACTGTATGTACTCGTAGTTGATTGAATATCTGTTCAAACGTAACCGCGGTAATGTCCACAGATCGCCCTGACATTTGCGATCCTTTCGCTCGCTAATTGTAACTCGTTTTGGGATCGACAAATAAAAACATCTACTTTAGCGCCTCGGTATGAGTAAACAATATACTTACAAGTATTTATAGTTGTGAGTCTTGTTATGTCTGACTTCGGATTGGATTTTTTGTTAAGTCATGAGCTTTTATATATTTTAACCATTTATTCTATTCTATTCATGTTAAGTTACATATAAGCTTCGAGGTTTTGTTTCATGTAATTGAATTAACGGATTAGATAATAAATAATGGAACTTAGTAGCAACTGCGATTCTGTGAGGAGTTTTCATGCTTTTTCATCTTAGTCAAAAGGGCAACGTCATCAACTGTCGCGAAAACGTCTGTGAAGTCGTTTTTGATAGAAGTATTAAATAAGTGCAGATAGTACCGGTGTAGTAAGTTATTAACAACACGTCGTTTGTTACTGTCATCATGGTAGTTAATCGTTTCTGCCAATTGAGAAAATAAACTAAATCTTAACTTATCTAAAAATAAGCTAAATGATGATATGATAATGCTTTATGAAAGCTATTCGTTGTAAAGCATGTAGCATTAAATAATCTATAGAAATGTTGTCATCCTAGATTCGGGCCCACTCGGTTTATCTCGGGATATCAGACCCTACCTGTAACTAACCCTCAAATTACAGGACTGGTTTATATCTTTTTGTTTACAAAACTCATCAGAACAATACCATAATTTTAAAGATGAGCAAACCAATAGTTCCCTAGTCTGATATAGTTAAGAAACAGATCGTGTGTCTCTCTGACCCTGTTCCCACGCGGCTGCGCACGCGCATCACTTTCGGTTTCTGCCAGACGGTACGCTCACGACCTCTAGTGATGCTCTTCGCTTTCTGCGCCATCTTCGATAACTGTTATAATAATCTTAATTGTTTTATATTTTCGGCGTGAGTCCTTGTATCAAAGTTATTAGGTTGTTTTTTTTTCATGATAATTTAGGAACAATATTTTCCGTACATAATTGATAACTCAAAACATACTGAACGTACGTGTTGAGTTGCTAAAAAAGTGAATGAGAAAAGTGCCCAATTGTTTAGAGACTATTTTTGATTATAACTTTATTATGCAGAAAGCGAAGGCTCTGGTATTCAAGCGAAACTAACAGGCAAATGTTCAGCAGTGAAGTGATTGATTGATTCGTTTTTCACTACACACATCGTGTGAATCGTATGAGAAGCTATAGTTTATCTGTAATTGATATAGAAACACAGTCGTTATAAATTGTGAAAGACAGAAAGAACACGTTACTACATAGAAACTTAAAGAGACAGTCCGATCCCATGATTCAATTTTTGTCATTAGCTTATAAATGAATACAAAGAAACAATAATACTTCTCTTACATAAATATTGACTCTTTCAATAACTCCTGACCTATTGTGGCTAACGTAAATAACAACAAACAATGTCTATACAGCCGACTTTGTTTACAAACATCGATATAAGTCACAACACTAGCGGCGTGTTTCATTGATCGCAAAGTTCACGATTGTACGTAGTTCAGCCAATATCAGCTGTAGGAATACTACACACATTGAAAATATGGGACAACGGACTACTTGTAGATATAACCGAGTTGTTTTATTTTGTTCAGTGACTTTAATCCGGATTCTTACTTGAAAGAAGCGCTTGATTAATTGCTCCAGTTGGGTTCGAAACTACTTACTTGGAAATCCCGTTGAATACGCCTGTAATGATCGTTTTCCCTAACAATCGATTTGTTATCGAGTTAAGACTTTGAAATCCGACATGCTCGATCATAAGGCCTATAACATAAATCGCTACTCGATTTTGGCTTGGTTCGACAGTCATATTTTAGAGTATGCCTGATTGCTTGCTGTTTTAATTCACTAAGAGTGGTTTCAAGATAGACAGTTTCCTAATATTTCCCTTAAGCGTACCTAACGCTGACTGTGTCTGTCAAGCGAAATGTTAGAGACAAAAATGACATTTAGAACGTCTCTTAGCTGAGTGTAGTAGGACAAACTTAGTACAAAGCGTTTCACGAACCACTGTCATAATAAAAATACTACAGTATTTGGCAATATAACAAGAAAACCGTAATAATTTTCAATAAAATAGCTCATCTAATAGTACCAATTAAACCGTAATCAATTGAACTAAATATTAAGAAGGAGGATCGAATTTTACATAAAAATTGTATTTTAGTATAAAACTAGCTGCTAAGCACAGTAAGCACAGGGCCTCGATTCTGTTATTTTACAATGGCCGATGAATGAATGGCAATTGGATTAAATTTGAAATTATTCCTATTCCCTTAAGCATTTTGCCAATACAATAATTGGAAGTTAATTGTATTGACCGTGGGTGTACCGTTCCGTACTGAATTTTCAATTATGCAGCAGGAAAAAATACAAAATATGACATTTTAAGCCAATTTTCATTCATTCATTGGCCATTGTAAATAGCAGAATTGGGGCCCAGGAGTCATTCGATATCGGGAATGTTTCAGCATTGATAACCACGCTATCTCCATATGAATAATACCAATGACAGGAGTTGTTTCTAAAAACCTCGATAGTTAAAGCCTTATGGTCACCCCAACAACACAATAAAACGATTTTTAACGGTAACTCACACTAATGGGCAGTTTTGTAAGAATGCCGCACTCCAATACGGATTGGTCAAAATGTTGCAAACATGATTAAGTATCGCTAACATCTATGGTTTTTGTTAGTCATCATTATTTATGAAGCTATTCATAATTCCTTTGTTAACAAATTGGTCTATTCGGTACTTAAGCTGTTAAATTACAAAATATTTAGAAAACTGTACTGTGAGAATACCTTTCTCACAATTCATGATTTTTAGTGTCTAATGATGAAACAGCGGAGGAAGGATTTATTTATTACATATTTACCAAAAGAAAAGGAAGGTATAATAAAGCAAGTTGTTGTTAAAAAAATATTTTAAGGTTCTTTTCACTGACTTCGATTCACAGCGACACCTATTGGCACTTATATACAACATTAGGTTCCAAGTTGACAGTAGTAAGAAATAGATGGCGCTGTATTTAAGATGTTTGATATTGACTTCTTATTTTATTGTTTTGCAGATATTCCTATAATTGAGGTATTTTGGTTTCAAAAAATAAAAAAGAAACCGAAATGTAGAATTTTACTTTGTTAGCTTCTATAAATAATTGTTTTGTTTATTTTCGTGACTTATTTATTATTGACATTATTTCATGATATATCAGCGGTTATAGTTGTATATTGAATAAATAAACTGTAAGTATAATTATTTCGTTTTTTTTTCAGGAGTATAGTCTAAGTAACCTAAGTAGGCAATAATGATCTTTTATTTTACCTAGACGCATCAAGTTTCCGTAGTGTAGTGGTTATCACGTGTGCTTCACACGCACAAGGTCCCCGGTTCGATCCCGGGCGGAAACAAATTTCATTCCTCACGACCTGTTTTATGGAATTCCTTTTTTACCAAACTAATTTGGACGAACACTTTGTCTGTTAATAAGTCGTGATACTTAAACAATTAAAATAGGCTCCAGAAGAAGTAAGCCAAACATTTACTATATCGTATTGCTGTCAGGTCTGACAGATGAGAGGGATGCCACTCTACACCGTGGAGCTCGCCATCTCACTCCCACAGCTCTTTAAGTCTTACTTCTCAAGGTGGTGGAAGACCAGCATCTTCGGTTTAGTGCACCTTTGATTTTGCTAATTGTTTTCAAGTAATTGTCCGTCCTCTACGTAGCTCGTCAACAAAACCCTGACAATATTTCGTCTCACCATAATAATTAATTTAGTTAGCAGTGTTCACACCTATGTTATTGTTAGTGAGATTATTTTAGAATTAATGACAAAGGATTTTTATCATTTGACTTAAAGCGGGTAAAGCTCCAGTTATCGCGGCAAAAGTGATATCATCTGACATCTGTGTAAATTACAACTGCCTAAATATTACGGTTCATGAGAAATAGTATGGGGTCAGACGGACAGAAGGTGGAAACTTAGAAAACATTCGCGTTAAAAAAACTACCTACTATTTTAATAGAAACTAGCTGTTGCCCGCGACTTCGTCCGCGTGGTTAGAAGATAATATATAAGTTATGTTTTATACCTGCCCTATTTTTTCCACATTTTCCGTTGTATCTTCGCTCCTATGAGTCGCAGCGTGATTGTTTATAGCCTATAACCTTCCTCGATGAATGGTCTATTCAATTTGGAGCATCTTTTTTTCAATTTGGAGCAGTAGTTCCTGAGATTAGCGCGTTCAAACAAACAAAGTCTTCAGCTTTATATATTAGTAATATAGATTTATACTTAATCATGAGTATCAAAACTCGGCGTATCAAGTATCAGTATTCGGAAATAGACATATTCACAGACGGATATCGAATGCACGCTTCACGCCGCGTACTAACTTTGTACCACTCAGCGTGTGGCTCAATAACAAACAATATTGGGTTTTAGGTTTTTGACTGGCCTGTTGGTCTGGTGGTTAGTAGTCATGGGTTCGATTCCCATCCAGGACAAATGTTTCTGTGATGTACACGATCATTTGTTCTGTGTCTAGATGTAATTTATCTATAATATGCATGTTAAGAAGCTTTGCTTAGTTTGAGACTGTAATTATGACGTTGTGTGAAAGTTCTGAAAAGAAAAACGTCGAGAACATTGTCAGGCAGGTAAGTGACTGTATCTATTTATTTTTAGTTTTATTGATTTATGTTGGGGTGATCGTTAAATGTACATTTGTCTGCATTAAATATATTAATCACTGGTCAGCGATCGCATCTTTGCATCTAAATCGGTACAGGTAGTATTTTTAAGAAGAGCAAGAAAGCATATATCGCTTTGAGTTTAATATTCGTTTTTTAAAACAATTTCTGTCTAAAATGTCTCGCATCTGGGTAATGGGTAACTTTGCCAAATCCTGGAACTTTTGATATATCTACCTACACATCATCTATGGGCCATGTTCTCCCAAAAAGTTCTACTATGTGTGGCTAAACAGGACTTAGAATAAAACTAACACATTCTAAATAAGTAAGTACACAAAAACCTAGTAAAGTATCAGATTGTAAATTGTATGCTATAACTTCAGTGTCTGATAAAAATATGGATTGTATATTTGGCTAACTTAAAGTAACTAGAAAAATTGTATGACATCCCAAATAACATGTTCATGTAATTAATGAAACCATTTTATGATTTACATGCGTGTGTGATCCACGAATACCTTGTACTGAATCTTGGTGTCTTTGTGCATGTGACTTGAATGTTTGCGATGCCACCCGCGTCAAATAAAACGTGTTAAAAATTGCTATCAGTTAAATATATTGAGTGTATGTAACTTAGTGTTTCTGGATTGTCGGTTATGATGTGTCGTGCACTTCTACCAATCAAGATACAAACGCTTAACTCACTAGCCGTTGACTAGGTGCGGTACAATAATAATTTATAGGTGATGAATAAATTATAAACGTTCGTCATAAAATTAAGTGATAATTGCCAATGAACACCAAATAACAATACACTGTGGCCTGTGACACTACGATAAGCACGAATGAAACATGTTTAAATACATTTTATATGTTTAAATTTCTTATTAGGATATCAGTGATTAAAATGTACAGGGGGACGCAAAGATATGATGATAAATGTCATATCTCATAATGTCCCTTTTTCTAATGGGTCGAAATGTCGTGAAGGCCTTACGCTTCTATGCTTGGAATTTTATGCACGAGGTTCAGGTTCGATCCTAATGCAGGCAAATCCAATGTGACTTTTTCAAAGTGTTATTTACTTTCTTAATTATTCGAAGATACCACTGAATTAAGGTAAAAGAAACATCGTGAGGAATCCTGAACATTGTGAGAAGGCGTGGTGATCAATGATCAAACCTTTCCTATACGGCAAGTAGCCTCTGCCCAGCAGTGGGGCCTATTTGGTAGTTATTTTAAACATCTATTTTTCAAATCTGCACCTAAATTAAAATTAATTATATATCATTAACTTTTATCGTTGTCCGCAACACCAGTAGAGTAAAAATCCTTGCAGTGTGTGATTATCAAATGTTTTAATTGCTAAGTAACAATGCAGGCATTTTTATAATTAATATTTAAATCTTACCTACTTATGAGAATAAATATATTGTATTATTGTACTTTACTTATTAAAAATGTTTCGAGTAATACGAAACGTGTTTCGTTATCCATCATAAATGGTCCAGTCGTTAGGAAGACGAGTCGAATAGCTAGACTGAGTAAGATTACCTCCTTTTTTCGGAAGGGTAACAACGGAACCCTACTACTGACGTCTACACGTCTTTGCGTTCGTCACCAGGCCGTAATCTCATTCTCATGAACCGCTGCAACAAGACGCTCGAAATTTTAACCTGTGTAGGTATATATGTTGCTGCTGCAAAAACAAAATTTGAAAATAAACATCCAGATTAATCTACGTTTGGTACGGTCATAAATTTGATAGGTGACAATTTTTTTTTGTAAATGTATTAGTCTAGGCTTTATGTGCGGCCCTTCAATGTCACGAGTCCGAGAAAAAATTGAATGGTTATTTATAGCATTTCACGCCATTCATTGTTTTAATTACTTTCTTTCTTCAGACCCGCGAACAATGATTAAAGGGTTGACACCCGGTCTAGCCGACATAACACGTATTATCATGATATAATTGGGTGTCTAAGGAAACACAATATAATTATCGAGCCTGGGAAACTCAACCTGTTGTGGACACATCTATATAAACAATGTGTTTCTGCTAATTAATAAATATTTAGCATTTTTAATGTTTGTTAGTTTCAGTGCAATTCATTCTTATAGTCTTTTTTTACTCAAAAAACACAAGTTCGATACTTTAAAAGCAAGCACTAAGCCCATCCAGGTATAAAACAAATAAAGTAGATCAAATCAAAACAATTAATAGGCACAAACACTAGTGAATATCATTAAATAAACACTAAAAGCCGCATTAGGTAATAAAAATCTGTCGCAACTGTAAGATCACCAGAATACTACTTGTCCTACGCGGGCTTTGAACCCACGGCCGGCGCCTCGGTGTTTTGTCCAGTGGTCATTTTCATAGTGACCTATACCTAATAGCCGGGAATCCCAGGTCCTCCATGTTTTACGGAGCATGTGAATATTATAGTATAAGAGTTATTTTTAAACAAAATAAATATAATATTCATAACCGATATTTTTAAAATGGCAATGACCCGTAAGCCGCCTATAGAAGAGTACTTTGTTTTTTTTGCGTAGATTGATCTCATAGACGAATGAGAATTGTCTGAAAAAAAAGGCTGGTTGTGCAAAAATAACCCAGTTCGTTACTTATACAAACATTTGACGTTCTGCAGGTTCGTGCCTATATTAATTATTATTATTTGTAAAAGTATTTATTATTTGTAAAAACATAGGTAAATAGAGAAAGCTGATCTTAGAAAAAATATACAGAGATTTTTTTTGTCTATTCTATGGTAGGTATGTAAGACAAATAATATGAGTAATGTTGTACCAAGAAAGTAGTGTTATTACAATATAAGTAAAAATAAGTGAATAATAATATTCAGTTTTCAAGTTCAATAGTCCTAGCTCCGCATGAGAGAAGGATCAATAAAAAGTTATAGATCATAATAACATGAAATTAAAATCATATAAAAATGTGACTAGAATAGAGGTTACACACAATATGTGTACAATGTAGTTTTATGACAGAAATGAATAAGAACGCAAGTACGTGTCATCATCATCGACCTAGCATTTTCCCCATGTTTGGGTTCGTTTTCCGTCTAAACGGACGCAGCTAAGTGCCAGTGTTATACAAGGAGCGACTGCCTATCTGACCTCCTCAAAACGTACTAGATAATTAACATATAACATGTATGCTGTAGGTTAATTCGCTGTTCCAACAACAACCTAATTTAATGCTAAGCTAAATAAAATCAAAAGTTTTTATTTCAAATAGGCCGATTTCCAGGCACTTTTAAAACGTAACAGTAGTCACTCTAGTTGCACGACAACGCGGATCAACTAAATTCTTGGATCATATTCAGCTATTTGGTAAAATCGCTTACAAAATACAGGAAATCTAGCGTTATATGTACCTATCTACATATGTATATTATATAGTTGGCTGTCTTTTGGATACATCTTTAATGAGAATGGATTGGTTAACGTGATTAAAGTTTTTCAATTTAAAAGGCCCTAGAAATTAAAATTGAACCTTGTTTAACGCCATGGAAAAATCAAGTTCCAACAAATATAAACATTTGGCACAAACATATTTAATCACTCCAGTGACCCTTTTGATGCGTCACAGATATTCCGCTCTGACTAAAAATACCCAATAAATCGCATTATAATTACTAAGCGATTTATTTAAACTAACATGAATAAAAAATTTCAAGGTTATGAGTAGGTGTCATCAGGTTATTGTACTTATTGTCCTGTAGTATATCAGACCCAGGTAGATAATACGCAATGCTTCTTGCCTACCTACCCCGACAATTAAGTCAGTACAATGATAATATAATCAGGTCTAAAATACAAACGCAGCCTCAAATGGTCATTCCGATCTCGGGTTTGCGAGAGGACGCGTTGCCCGCGCCAATAACAAAATAATAAATTAAAGTCGATTAAATAAAATAAATTCATTTATTCAAATATAAAATAGTGTTCTATTTGTTTAATTTTAAATTTATTTTTATAAATATTTATTTAATTGTTATGGTTTTGAGTGGTTGAATATTTGATTTTTATTGATCCGGTAAGTTTTAAAAATGATTAAGTTTTATTTATTAGAATTTCAAGCAGTGATTTCAGATTTTTCTTCATCTGGTTTGCGTTTACTTTACTTTATTTTATTTATTTATTCTTGCTTAGAGTTAATATACAAGTTGAACGAGTCTCTTGAGATCGCGAATAATCTAATTTTCAATTCAAATGAGTGCTTTAAATAATGAAACAATTAAAAAAAATTATAGGAAAAATGAGAACAGTCAGGCCTAAGTTAATAATTGTACAGAAAAATATCGGTTAACCGCGAATCCTACCCGTGATAAATGAGGGTTCTAGGAAAAACCTAATTTTCCCTAACTATTTATGATCGTACAGAACTTGACCTAGATTTAGATTATTAATAAATTTTGTTAAACCGACAGTAAAAAGTTCAAAGGATAAATGGTGCCAGGAAAACAGACAGAGAAGGCTTAGAACTATTGTTCTGTTTCTATAATGTAGAGTTTCTATTATGGCTTCAAGTACATCAATAGCGAGATGTTTGCGAGATACCACCGTAATTTACTCGTAAGTACAACAGTCGACGAATTAATGGCAAAACAATAATTTAAATTCTGTACAGGGCGGAACACTCACGGTCAATTCAATAAATTTCTAGTTATTGTTTATTCATCGGCCATGGTAAATAGCAGAATTGGGCGAAATTTTCACAATAACCGTCATCAAATATTATGATTATTTCGTAATACGATTGCCAACTTTCAAGTGAACTTTAAACCAAATAACTCAAGTTGAACAAAAGCCAGTGCCCATCGCATGATATGAAACAATACGTACTTGCGTATGTATTGTTTAATTAATTACTCGTCTTAATTACTTCATTTTTATTTATGAGGACCAGTTCCATTGGTCTCGTGGGAGTTGGCTGCACGAACAAACATACTTAAGATGATATGATGACTTGATAATAAGTTTGGAAGTCCATGATGAAGAATGTTTTCGAATAAAACTGCACTCGTAGTTCGTTTTATTAAAGAAAGTAACTTGTCTGTGAGTTATTGACTGTGTTAGAGAAAACGCTTTGAAAATTCATTTCTAATTCTCTCTTATACATAGCCTCTTCTCAAGATAAGTTGGGTACGAATTCTAGTTTTAACCGATTCAGAAAAATAACTATTTCCCCTATCTGTTTTTCATTTTCATCTGGATGGTTGTCAGTGTTCCCAATGTCCTACTTAAAAGTACTCTACTGCTAATTATAACAATAGATTAAAGAAAAACCCTATAGTCCCACTGGTTACTATAAGCCTGTTCTGATGTAAAGAAGGCTATACTTCTACTAAAAGAAAACTCGACGTTCTTTCTATCTGTCTCTCGAATCATATTGCCCTGACTGACCTGCCTATTTAGCATCTCTAATGATACACTGATTGTAGAGTCCGGCCCAGCAGCCTATTATTACGAGCACTCGGTTATATCCTAAGTGATTAATTATCCACTAACTAGGCAACTCATATCAACTCATAATCTATGCATAATTGTTAATTGTTGTGTTAAGTTATAGCCTGAACGTCACACTGCTTGAGGTCAAAGATGATTATGTTCCTAAGGAAAATGTATCGCTTTGAAAAAGGCATTTGATTAGTAACCAAAAACCAAATATTGGATGTAATCTTTTAATGAAACCTGAGAAAAGATTACAGACTAAATAAATTAAAGGAGTTATATTATTTCAAATGAAACGAAACGAACTGATAACAAAACCTGTTTCATAGCTTTAAAAGACACTATAAAATAATGTAGCTAAACTAGATTTCGACTATAACTGTGAAAACCTAACGCTCCTTTCAGGCTATCGAATAAAACGTACCCTAAATGTTAATCCAAAGTTTTACCTAATTCCACATTACATTTCAATAAAATTGATCTAGCCGTTTGACCTTGAATGTAACAAACATAAACATAAACTAATTGGAATGTGTCAACGGAGCATCAGCCCTTTAAGCAAAAACCTGCTACTGCGTCCATTCACCCTTAAATTTTCTTCATTCTCGTATCGTCACTCATATTACTTAATACGATTTGTAAAGCCCGTTAAGTGCTGCAGCCTTGCCTCTTCGTTCTATTTCTATACAATTCAATGCACTTTCAATGACATTATACGACATTAAAGAAGGCTGACTTTGAAATGTCATTTTTATTTGGACTCGGTTTTCATTTCCCTTTCTTTTTACTTTCTTGAACATGAATCAAAATTTGACAAATATTATTTAAGATTGCGTTGTAATGCAGATCAAGTGGCTGTTGTATCAGATATCCTGGTGATTTGTTATCTGAAGAGCAACCGACACTTGTTAAGTTTGTGGTTCTATAAAAAGGAAGCATCGCATTATATAAATTAGTTAAAATCTTTTAATACTACAAGAGGACCCAAGACCAGCCCTTGAGGCACTCCTCAAAAACCAGATTGCTTATTACATTATTGCTATGGGTAGTTATTATTAAACCGCAAATAACTAACTTAATAATGAACTTTATTTAGTGTATTATCATGTATAATTGAATAATTATTATCTTAATTAACATTATAATATATTTAAAATATTTGAGGAAGTCAAATGGCACTGCTAATTTACAAAAAAATGTTCAAAAATTTACACAGGATTTTTATATTTAGATTTTCTTTATTTTTTCCGTCTTTTAACAATATAATTAAAGATATTTATGAAGAACTTTGTCCATTAAGTCGTTAACCGTCTTGTTAAGTATCAAGAATTATAATTAAAACGGACTCGTAAACTATAGTTATTTGTTATTGCTTAGTGGACGAGGTATTCATAATAGAGGATTTATGCAAATAACATTTATTACGTTGAATGTCAAGTGACTTGGTGATAAGAGAACTTTAATAAGGTTTATTATTTACATCTTGTACATCTACAAGTTCTTGGAGTGAATTGAAGTGGCAACCACTTCAAGTGTTCAGTAGCTTTGACTAATTTAATGACCCTTAGCTTAAGTGATCGTTCAGGTAGGCGATACGCATATTAATAAAGAAAAACCAAATGTGTGTTTGGATAGCTGAGTGGTCAGCTCGTCATACCAGATCGCGGCGCATCGTGCATTCGATTCCCGCTTAGGAGAACATTTCTGTGAACTAATAATGCTTGTGTGATCTAATTTGACTTGAGTTTTGTGAAATCCGTGCCAAAAGGGATTTTTTCCTAAATGCGGGAGTAGTTTTTCTATAAACTATATTTTAAAATTAAAACTTTTAATTTCCTAGTAGTGTATATTAACTACAAACACCTGTTTAATTAATTTCAAATCTTGAT
The DNA here is from genome assembly GCF_003590095.1 of Trichoplusia ni. Taxonomy (NCBI): domain Eukaryota; kingdom Metazoa; phylum Arthropoda; class Insecta; order Lepidoptera; family Noctuidae; genus Trichoplusia; species Trichoplusia ni. The sequence goes on from NC_039495.1 coordinate 3,597,186, forward strand.
TCTTGCAAATACTTGCTACGACGTTTGCTACCATGGTTGGTGAATCAGGTTATTTACTCTCTGTTTAGCGCTTTTAAACTTGATTATTTGATAGATTTTTGTAATCTTATCATAGTTTTAGCATCATCATTTGCCTATGAATATAAACTCATTGTTAATTTTACGACCTAGCCCAATATTGACGGATGAATCTATTATGTTTCAAGTTTTTCTTCTGTCTTGAACCTATGTGTCAATTGGGCCTATATTTATCTTTTCATCGTCTCTAAATAATTTATCATGTTTTTGTCAAATAAGGATGACTTGAATGAGGATGTGACAAAAGAGATTGCATGTTTGAATGAAAACCGGTCAAGTGCGAGTCGGTTTTGCGACATTCAAGTTTCTTTCAAATAGACTAAAAAACAAAACAATTACCAATCGTATTTGTGACCGATGAACGACGGTTGCTTCGCTGCGATTTATTTGATTTATTGTTTTAGCTGCAAAACAAATATATGATGTGCGAAAATTTTATGTTGTTAAGCATATCTTGAAACGTCGAGGTAGAGTCTTTAGTAATAAGGTTACGGTTTATAGCCGATGCGGAACTCTAAAGAAATAATTAAGCAATTAGATTTTTTACGACATCCAAAAACGTAGTGCTTATAATGTTTTCAGGGTTCATAATAGCATAACTACGATTCATAATTACGGACCCTGAAAAATTAAGGTAATTTTTGGGCAAAGTAAAAAAACAAATACTTAGACTCACGTGTAAGTACTTATATCTGTTAGGTTTCTCTTCATATAACTTCAGAATGCCTGTTTCAATTTTGATGATCCATGAGGTTTAATTGAAGTTTGCTTCGGCCTTAGTGAAACTTATTTATCTCTATTATTAAATATACAATGATCGTACCAAATGTTAGAGTATCAGACAAGTTTTTAAATTTAACTTTATATCGCTCCTAATTTGTTATGTATTCAGAATTGGTCTACTAGATAAAATTCAGTTTTAATTTGTTGCCAAGTGTCATAATTTGTCTTTCACATCTATGTTTAATGAAAGACAGATTTATTTGATGACTTGTTCCAAAATTACTTTTATCTGTTATAATACTACAGTAACAGCCTCGGGGTTTACATCTCCGTCGTCACCATACATTTCCATCTTCGCAGTAGGCATACTTTGACCTTCAAAACCATAAATATTTTAATAGTTTCACAGACCACTGACCAACTTCTATAGGCTTTAATTTTTGAGATAAAATCTGATGTACACCGTATTTTAATTTTAATCTACAATTATAATATGCTGGTCTTCGAAAGCCGTTGAAAATTTATTATAAATCTATTTAAAACTTGTTTTCAAAATTACTCTTTTCAAGGACGTCCAGATATTTGGTAAAAGTCGTTTACCACACGTGCTTATTTGATTAGCCTGGTCGTAGCTCTAACTGAGTTCAACAGTCCAACATTTTTAACTACATAAAATAGTAGAACTTACATAATATTATCTAACACATTATTCCGTAATTTGCAATTATTATAGCTAATTTAGGATAAACTACTGCATCCGGTTATTTACTTAAGAATTTTTGTTTTGTTAAAACTTTAGAATTTTCCAATTATGGTTAATCTCCAAAACATTGCAAATAATGACAAAAACTTCTATAAAATATCTGTGACAATTAATAAGATTTATATTCTTTAAATTTACAGAAACAAAATGGCGTTAGTGAAGCCGATATCTATAGAGAAAGAGTACGAGAAGAACCCGGACATAACCCCGGACGACGTGAGGAAACTTCGGGAATGGCTGAAAACACAACCGCATCTACCGGGAGAACATATATCAGGTAAACTTTAACATTATTTTATTAAGTCGCAGATTACGGCTGTCGACAAACACCAGTTAGGTACTGTTATTTACAATACACTGAAAAAAAAAGGAACTGATTCACCTGTTCATCATTGCATCTTACGATCTAAGTGCTTTAAATTTAAAAATATAGAGCGAGTCGCGTTAACGAGGGTTGCGTACAAATAAAACTAAAGAAAATATATCGGAAGTTTGTCGAGCCACATAAGGATCTATCAGTCTTTATCTTTAGCATTTGTTGTTATAGCGGCAACAGCAATACATCACCTGTGAAACTGTTAACTATCTAGCGATTATAGTTCACGAAACTACGGTGTTACGAACTCCCCAGCAACAAGCTGCTTATCAATATACTAGAATTATATTGAAACTTAGTAAGAGAGGAATGGTAACTATTGCTTTTGTAGAAAAGAGATAGTGCTACTCGCCTTTTATTGCGCTGTCACGTCTCTGCAACTGCCAAAATACTTGAAGACGTGTTTGTGGCGCCCCAGCTGCTCTAGCCAAGTGACCGTTCTAGAATCCAATAGAAAACGTTTGAATGTTGAATGAAGATACCATGTCAAAATGTCATGTGTCAAAACAAAATGTCATCTCCATACAAACGAGCCTTTTCTATGAACGTTGACGATTGTAGAAATGTCACTTAGATAGAGCGGCTATTCTCTTGTAATATAAATTATTATTATATTATTATGTCTTCATAAAAGTCAGCTTTATCATTAAGCAGCTATTGACACCCTTCACAACTCGCTGCCGGCACGACCGCACGTGAGTACTCATGTTTTTTATCATCGGCATCTATTGTTTACGATTGTAATGTTTATACACCATATAATTTGCATGCATACATCAAATTACATAAACGATCTTTGACAGGCTAAAGATCGTAATAACGTGAAGAGTGAGCTCATGAATCATTCCTCCGTCGCCATCCTTTTTTATCACACCTATTATCTAGCTGGATACAAGTTTAGAGTAAAAATGCGAATATATAATATATTTTTTTTGCATTTTTCTTTTATTTACGACTTTCGCACTAAGGTATAAGAACCTTTGTATCGCAGTGGATTTCGCAAACGTTTAAGACACATGCACACGGACACCCTGGATAAGCACTCGTGGGTGCAAAGTTGGTCCTACGCTGGGATGAATCCGCAACATGTCGCGCACAGTAGGTTTGAAATGGTGACCTCAATGCATCCATGCAGTCCAACATACTGAACATCAGGTCTTTATTGTACTACTCCACTGAAATTAGAAGGATTTTATGACAAATAATATTCAAAAAACCAAACCCTCGGGGCTAGTGCAAATTCACCAATCTACACGACGATAAGTCCTCATCTTCAGTCTCCAATACTTTTAGTTTTACAATGAAAGGTTCGAACTAAGGTGTTAATTTTAATTTCAATTTCAACTTATTCCCGCTTAAATTAACCTAATTAGTTATATTTATAGTAATAGTTACAGAAGATTCAGTATCAACAGATAATGACGCCGTCATTAATTTGCTTGTTTCTAGTAAACTGTTTATGTAGAATGATTGGCTGATTGTCTGATGCTATCTGTCTGATCGTTCGTAAATATCAATTGAAGTATCCGACTTGTAATTAGAATCGTCTGTGATTGTCCTACGGAAATTATGTAGGATTTTTTTATGCAAATTGATACCAAGTACCATAATACTGATTGCAGTTGTAAGTAATTGGGTCTCATAAATCGTATTAAGTAATGAGTTCTTATACTTTTCTGATGTGAAGTTTGTTGCGCCATTTTGCTTTACCACCAGGGCACTTAGGAAGCGGTGAAGGGAGAGTGAATCAGAGTTCATTCGGGAATAATCATTGTGATAATAAAACTATGTGTAGTACCTTAATTTCGTTTTATTAATTTTAACAGAGAATTAATGTTTTTGCAGTAGCAAATGGTAGCAAATACACCGATTTTTCCTGAGAACAGAAATCAAAAGACTATGAGATTGCATTGTCTTATTTGAATACTCCTAATCCAAGATGATCATTGTTTTTCAGATGTGGATTTACTGATAGTGTTCCACTGCTGCGAGAAGAGCATAGAGGTGACCAAGCAGGTCCTGGACCTGCACTTCACGCTGAGGACACTCTTCGTGCCATTCTTCAAGGACCGAATACTGGATAAGAAAATGGATGCAGTTCTAAACACTATGTAAGTTATCCTAAACACACAGAATCTTAATGTCTAGCTTCATAGACAGCTAATTATCACACAATAAATGCACGACCCCTATTGTTGCTTTTGCTCGATTTTATATTACGAGTACATAGTGATTCGAGCGGCATCAAGAATCTATCATTTATGAAAAACTTCAACTATCCACCTATCACGGTTCGTGACATACAACTTAATGCCAAACCGGCGGTTACACTGCAGAGACTTATTAACAGGGTTCATTTCCATCCTTTAGGTATAAAACTCAAAAAAAGTGTTTCCAAAAATCTTTTACTTAATACTTTTTTAAATGTTTTGCAGATTATTCGCTCCTCTGCCGACACCAACAGCGGAGGGCCACCGAGTGGTGTACGTCCGGCTCCTGGATCCAGACCCTCGGAGCTTCAACCTCGTGGAGGGCGTCAAGTTGTTCATGATGATGTTCGACCTGTGCCAGTATGAGGAAGGGACCTGGCCAGGGTAGGTTCCAGCAATATGCTTTGAGATTATGATCTTTCAGCTACCAATAAAACCATCCTTGTCAATGGATACTAATTAATTACTGACCATGAACAAATATTGGCGGTACTAGCAGACACACGTGGCTTTACTTTCATACTGTTAATCGATGTTACTTCAAGTTTGGCACTTATTCGTCCTTCTAAGCACTCACTCAATCACTAAAAGTTGACTAGATAAGACTTAGGATAATACACTTTTTCTTTGATAAGTTAATTCATTCAAGTTTTACTCCTCGACGACCATGTATGTATGTATAGACACTTCTTTAAGTATATAAATCTTTCGCTTCAGTTTCGTCTTGATTATCGACATGGATCAAACATGCCTCAGCCACGTCACGAGGCTCGAAGTTATGTCGCTGAAGAAGGTCCTCTACTTTCTACAAGTAAGTTAAAAACATTGTATAATTTTATTACCTGGTATCTTTGTTGGTAACAACTGGGTGATATGACCGTAATGTCTACAGAATGAAAAATCGACTGATGGATGCAAAATAATGGATGAAATATGATTGATAATGAAGATTACGAACTCTAGATGTAAGCATGATCCGGGTTTGGCTACAGAGTCGATAATTGATTATTTTTCCCAGGAATGTATGTTCACGAAGCTAAAAGGCGTGCACTTCATGAACGCGCCGTACTTCATGGATAAACTGATGATGGTTCTGAAGCCATTCTTGAAGAAGGAGCTGGTGCACGTGGTCAACATTCACCCAGCAGGCACCGACAGCATCTACTCGCTCATACCAAAGGAGGCCTTCCCGAAGGAGGACGGAGGGAACTATAAGGACAGAAAAACTATTAACGGTATCTAATTTTTATTTTTTTATTTAATACAGCATTTTATCATTAGGTCCATTATTAAATGTTGCAATGGTTAACCGGGATTTCCCGACTAGTTTCGGACAAAACCGGGGTCCTTAATGACGCTCCGTTGCATTATTTAATATTGACGGCATTGTTTATTTTTTGTTACTATAACTTACGTACATGAAGGTTGCTATTATCATCTCATTTTGTACTGACACTACTGACTATAGGTTATTTTCGGTAAAGCTCAATTTCAAGTTGTACTTCTTTTCTACAATTTTGTTTTGTATGGCTCAAAATTATCGTCGTTTCCGGTTTGATACCTGCGCTTATTGATTTGAAGGCGAATAAGAAAGATATTTTTCAAACATTAATTTAATCTGCTAAATATAGAATATCTTATAATACTTACTTCTATGTTTTGTTATCCTTAACGTTAAAAATCTCTGATTTTAAAAGGAAAAATTAAAGTTTCACGTGTTCTGGTGATTTTCACTTTTACTGCCAAAAACAGTATCTCACCCACAATTCCTTTGCAGATGAGCTCTACCAGCGGCTGCAAGCGAACTCGGAGTTCTTCCGCGCAGAGGCCAAGCGCCGTGTGAACGAGTCGCTCCGGTCGGCAGGCAAGCCTTCCCCGGCAGAGAAGGAGTTCGGACTACAAGGCAGCTTCAAGAAATTAGATCTAGATTAATTGGGAATGGTTGTGATAGAATTAAATATATTGTAAAATAAATGTGTTCGTTTTAATGTTTTCCTTGCGTGTTTCCATGTGTAGATTTCTATGCACGACGTGCAGATCAATTCAAAAAGCATTATTCAAGTTGGCCTTTTTCAGGGTCTTTCCAAACATTAAAATGAATCTAAGTATGTATAAGCTCTTTAGATATTTGAATTTTCATTAACTTTACGTGTAGGAAAACATTTTGCACCGCAGTGCCCAGTCGTGGGATCCATTATACGGACTAATCGAATACCAACATAATGTGATCTCCTCAGGAGTAAGTATGGAAACTTAAGTCTGGTTAATAGCAGATTCTAGGGAAAATGTAAAACCAAATATATCTAAACGTCACTGTCTGGGCAAACGATATACTTGGAAAATGACAAGGTCCGGGGAAACGCTAAGGCCTTATGGTAAATAACGGGTAAAAGGTGAGGTCCGGACAACTATTAAGGCCGGGTAAAAAGTAAACTGGAGGAAATGGTAAAGTTCAGCAAATCTTGCTTCAGCAAATTATTTTCCGGTAAAATTTTTTGACTATTTGTATCTGCAAACTTGTTTACTTCTAGAGTATTTCTACCTAATTGTTAGTGTCCCAAATCCAACTAGGAATCCAACTAGCACTAGGAATATTTTTAGACCCTCGTCGAATCTCGTGTCGTGACTATCCTTTTACTTGTCATTATAATTACAGCAATTATACACTGAACAATTTTTGAGAAGCGTCTTGTTTCCCCACCAGCCACTATCCTGCACAGCAATTATACTGGATTCAATCCACTGATCTTAACACCAAATGTTCTCAACATAAAAAAAGGTAAAAAATCATTTTTCAGGCACCAAACGACTGAAATTATTAGTATTCATACTATTGTGTCCGTAATTACAGTTGTACACCGGATGTGGAATTAGCGCCTTTATGTGTTTCCTGCGTATATCCGCATATATAGGATGCGGGCGATGGCGCGTGTTAGTCCGAAGGTAATCAAAGCTCCAAAAATGAAGGTCTTTGGAATTATTCTCGTTGTAGTAGCTCTAGTGCTAGCTCTTGTGGTAAGTCTGAACGGGTATTCTGCGGAAAAATGTCTAAACTAAGGGAAATGGGAAAGGGGAACCAGGTCGAACGTAAAATTCTTTACTGAGAAAGGGTTGAGAAATAATAATTAATAGATTTATAAAATCTAAAAACAATCGTTTTTAAATGCCGCATCGTTCAAATTTTATCAAAGTTGGTTCAGCCGTTTTTATAGTTTTAAATTGCATTGTCATCGGGTTTGAAGCTAGCCCGAAAATTCCAGGAAGTGCCTCAAAATTGAGTTATAAAAATCCAACCGGGCGACAAAAAAGAAAAGTGAGTTTAGAATAACGGGGCAAAATGTAAGACAAACTTGATAAGTAATTACAAAAAAACCTTTACATTGTTCTTTAATTGGACATCGAGATGAAGAACAAAAAATACTGTATCTAAGAAATTGAGTCAGTGGAAGAGTTAAACAGACCAAAAATCATCCTCTATCTATTAAACCATGTGTAAAGTACAGCATTCAGCATTGTTAATGTTTGCAGGGTGCCAGGAGTGCAGGTCCAGAGCCTGCGAGCTGCTATAACAGACCAAGACCCTCGCGTCCACCACCGGCAGCGACTACAGCTGCTCCTACCAGTGAGTAGAACAAAGACAAACATCTGGAAAGTTCATATGCAGGACATGAATTAACAAACTGATATTACTTAAATGATGCAATGGTTTACTCATGCGTGTTTATCGGGGTTGACCGATTAGTTTGGCACCCAACTGCAGTCATGAAACTAGTCGGCATTCCCGATAAATACGAGTAAGAAAACCACTCTGACAACAAACCATTTTGATGTGCAAGTTGCATGTGAGTGCAAGTGCGATTTTTTTCATAAAAATGTACATTCTCGGTTAAATATTAAAATTATTAATTTTACAGATGCTACCGATACCGGCTAGTCTACTCGACCCAGGAACCCGACTAATACAGTGCTCCTATTCAGGAAGTTATAAACTGCTATGAACATGGTTTGAAATTAAAATAAATGCTTTTGAATGTTTATTTGAATTTATTGCCGAAATTTATCCTTGAAAATCACAAAACTGATTATGTTTGGTGATATTGTTAGTTTGTAGACATTTACTGGTGTTTTTTAATGTCCGTTTTTAAAACAAGAAAAATAAAAATTGATGACCATTTCGACAATTTTTCAAACAAATATAGCTATTATTGGTCTGATATAAATATACACACCATTTATATTAACCTTATGAGCCTATGAATACGAGCTGTGTTTGAAATTTTTGTTCAAAAGTTTACCTGAACACTGATATTTTTATGTTGTGCACGTCCTTAATTAAGAAAATAATCCTTACAGTATTCTGACTAACGTAAAAATATTTATTCATGCTAAACTTTTAAACTTTGGAAAATATCTATTGCATTTTTTTTTTATTATTTCAATAACATCTTGAAAAAATAGTCTGTTGGAATTTGAATACTGATAACAAATATTAGGGCTGTCTGAAACACAAATGAAAACACGATAAGTTCTACCTTGCATGCTTGGTTACAAACATGGCTTGTGATTTTATAACATCGAAAATGATTTCAAAGACAGACCAATTATTAGGAAATTATCTCCTGTTCAAAAGCAATCTCTACGTCAGACTCCTAACTACACCAAAAACTCGCCGTGAACTATGAAATAGGAACTCCACTCGTAACAAATCATAGAACTTTAATGGAACATTTTCCAGAGCAACGACTTTAAATACATTTTGAGTGTTCAAAATTAGCTGCCATCTCACAAAATTGTGGAATAACAGTGCGAAGTATTTACAAACTCATTACATATACTCAACACATAATATAATGTGTTTTTTCATGTTACAATTATTTGTTAAATGTTGAACATCTCACTCAATTACTGCAAAATATGATGAAACTAGCTTTGCATTCGGGCTACCTCTGTTTCTTTGCTTACATAAATATGAATGCATTTCGTTTGAAAGACAAGAGTCCCGTAATAACTCGGGAGTGTCAAGACCCCCAGACTCAACACAAGCAGTCCTGTATGTTTGTCCAGGCATTTCAAAATATATTTTTTTCGCTTTCGTAAAGAAAATCGCTGATTTCTATTCAAGGATATGACCCTAAGAAGGCTTTGGGCAGAGCTGTCTGACTATGGGGTTTACTAGCCTCTCATTACTTTGTTTTTTATCTTTGGACCACTTTGGGTTAGGCTAAATATTTTAAAGTATTATTTTCCTGTGACATACGCACATAGACCTATGACAACCAAACCGACAGCCCATATTTTACTTTCATAGTTTTCGTCACAATTTCCTGAAACTCACCGGAAGCTTAAATTTACATTATATAAACTGTTCAATTATTTTGTCATTCTTTAATGTCTATATAAGTATTTTGGGTGCGGGAAGGATCAGTATTTATCATGAAGAGCTTTCTCACACTATTAGCCGTTTTGGCTCTTGCCTTTGCTGTGGCGGTGAGTACGAATACAATTCTAGAAATTAGAAAAGTCATGGTAGGACTCGGCGCCTGAACTAAGGTGCTATGGTACTCTTAAAGGAGGTGCGGTGAATCAGGGTTTATTGTAGCAAGATAAAACGTAAAGATGGATTGGATGTGAGAAGGTTTAAATGAAAATACGCCAAATTATAATTTCATAGCTTTATCTAGATATTTGCAAGGTGTCTTGATCGAAAGGAAGCCTTAGCCGAGTAAAAGACATCTTCAGAAGTTATAACGTAATCTTTCAAATTGACGCTTAACTTCTGTTTCCAGAGCGGCAAGGCAGTGGAGAAGGCCGGCTGTTACGGCAACGGGGGCTACCCGTACCCCCGGCCCCCGCCGTACCCGTACCCGTACCCCAATCCGTACCCCATACCTATCGCGCCCGCACCAGCGCCGGCGCCCACAGCTACGACCAGTAAGATCATTGTTTTTATGTGTTTCTGTTCAAGTAAATAAGTTACTTAGTTGTGTGAGATTGTTTTATAAAAAGATAGGTAAGTTTATGAGTTTGGGGTGTCAATAATTGTTTGAGGAAATAATTCATTCTCTCCGAGTCAACGTCAATAGAAAGTATAGATAATATTTGAAGGTTCTGAACTCATATTAACTGAGGATGTTGATGACTGTATGTTATTATGTTTAGAATTGGTTATTCAGAACTTTGAATTTTGTGTGCATGTAAGTGTTTCTTTTATAAAGCCCTTTTTTTCTCTTACAGATACCACCACGGCTGGTTAGAGTATAGACTTGGAAATCCAGTTATGATAATTTGAAATAAACGATTAAAAAAACTTTAGTATTTTTTTTATTATTTCCAACATTTACAAACAGCATTAAACTAAGATATAAGATATTCTTATCAAGTAGGACAAGTATGTAGTTAAAGGTAGTTTTGTTGGACATTGCACCAGATTTAATGTTTTTACCATGTACCTTTTTAACCGATTTCAGCAGCTGCTGCATTCCGCTGCATGGCATGTTGACTAGTTGCAATTCTGCCTTTCTTGAATAATGTAACATAGATTTGTCACTATGTTATCACACTACGAAAGCATTTATCCTATTAACACTTTGCTAGACGGACGTGGTGAAAGTATATGAGAGGTAAGGCTTATAAAATTATGGATAGTTATACTTAGCCCTCCATACGATACATAAACATGAATGGTTGCTGCTGGGTCCGAAACAGGTCGAGCGATTTCAATAAATACGCATGAGACAGTAGGTGTATCATTTCAGTATGAATCATCATCCTTATAAAAAATGCTATAAAAGTATGGAGAGCTAATGTAGATGTTAAGAAAAATATACACTGAATTTATGAAATCATGAAAATGATCACATATTTAGAAGACACATTCTATTTGAGCATTATTCATTACTAGCTGTTGCCCGCGACTTCGTACCCGTGGGTAGAAGATAATAAGTTATGATTTATACCTGCCCTGTTTTTTTCACATTTTCCATTGTTTCTTCGCTTCTATTAGTCGCAGCGTGATGGTTTATAGCCTAAGCCTTCCTCGATGAATGGTCTATTCAACACAAAAAGAATTTTTCAATTTGGACCAGTAGTTTCTGAGATAAGCGCGTTCAAACAAACAAACGAACAACCTCTTCAGCTTTATATATTAGTATAGACTAGCTGTTGCTCGCGACTTCGTCCGCCTGGTTAGAAGATATAAGCTAAGCATATAAGTTAGGAATTTTTGAACGGAAGCCTTCGAAGATGAATATTTTCCCCGTTTTTGCCACATTTTCCATTGTATCTTCGCTCCTATTAGTTGCAGCGTGATGTTATATAGCCTAAAACCTTCCTCGATGAATGGTCTATTTTTTCAATTTAAATCAGTAGTTCCTGAGATTAGCGCGTTGAAACAAACAAACTCTTTAGCATTATAATATTAGTATGGATCACGTTAACCAATATTAATGATTATATACTTAAAACAAGATTCTTACATATTTGTTTGAGTTTCTATATGAATTGCTTTTATGTGTTTTATGGAAATTTAATTTCCCATCGGCAATAACAGAATCAACAATAAAATGTGAGGTTTTATAATTATAATGTCGTAAGACGCATTCAAGCTTAACAGTTATGTTTTGTAATACAATTTTTCTTTAAGATAAGGATTTTAAATTTTCACTATGCTGATTCTTCTATAATTCACCCTCTATGTTGTCAGTCTACCGAAAGATAACTTAAGCAAATGAATTTCTTTTGCTGATACCCATTCAGAAGTGGATTCAAGGTCTGGCTGGGGACACTACATTTAGGAAAACCACTACTGTTGTAAAATAGAGACAATCAACGTGAATTGCTTTTTGACATCGGTGTCGGCAAGAGTTAGTTTCTGCAACGGATTCCTTTTGAGTTATGTCAAATTCGAAACCCTTTGTCGTTTTTTTAACTAAATTTTCTTTCAAAAACTACTTCTGCATTAGGAAATTTAATCCGGTTTTACAAACATCCAAGCCACACGCTAAAAGACAACCAAGCAAGCTTTGGTGGATCACACAAGCGCTTGTCCTATGGGGGGATATTACCATAACGACTCGACTATCCCTAAAATTATTAAAGGAGCAGCAATAATTAAGATACAAGTCCTCTTTCTGTTTCCTTTGCTTACTGGATCAGGATTTGGTGACCCACTACAGCCGCTCTTCCTCCGCACTAGCTCCTACCAGAACCAACACGCAATAAAATAATACCACTTACATACACATCATCATATTTTTCACAATAATGTATAATTTAGATAAGTTGTATAATTTCCCGCGTCGGTGCGTGAAGTATGTTATTGTAACGACTTCGAAGGCTATACTTATAATAATTATCATTGACACTGGCTGAACAAGTGAACAATTGTAACATGTGCACCATTTTACAGCTTCTCCGTATATATAGTGGTGGGTGTCTGTGGGTCGTCAGTGTCATCTGGATACTACAAACATGAAGATTTTTGCTTTCCTCTTCGCTATTATGGCTATTGCCTTTGCTGCGGTGGTGAGTATTGATCAGTTATCTTTTTTTTCATGATTTTCGCATCAGCCCTTTGTTCATATTTTATAGAACTTGCTATACACCTGCATCATCATCATCTTTCAGCCGAAAGACTGCTGAACATAGGCTTCCCTGTATTTCTCAAATCGTTTAGAGTTCCATTGTACCCCAGGAAATGTGTTACGAAACCCAACAACATGATATTAATGTGGGATATTTACAAAATACACTTTTAGTGCCACTTGAACCATCATAAATTGAATAGCTGATCACTTGATTTAAAATGGTTATCAATAATTTTCATTTCCCAGAGCGGTATGAGTACCGTCCCAAAGCCGGCTGGCTGCAACGGAGGTCAGCCTCCCGGCCCTCCTCCTAGTGGCATGCCTCCCGGCCCCCCACCAACCAGTAAGTAACTAAAGGACGTAACTTAAATTGACAGTCGTATTCAGAACAAAACGATGTTAAGTTATAGTTTAAAATTTTAAATTATCTCTACATGTTCAAGTTCCTTTTGGACCTAATTGCGTTCTTGCATTCGACTCTATGTTCATGAATTAAAAAAACCGTTGAAAATTTATTCATTAAATCGATTTTTTTTTATCCACAGAAACTGTCAAATTATACTAATAATGTTTACTAGTTAAAAGGAAATTAACCTCATTGTTTTCTTTCAGACGCGACTGGATAAAGCAGATTAAAACCTGACTCCTGACTTTGGCTAACGGTCTAAAATTACACTAATAAATATTTGCACTCTCACATATTAAATGTTTTATTGATTTATATTTATGTATTTAGTTTTAAAACTATTTACTTGGTGCTTTGTCCTAAATATTGTGGTTATAAACTGCTGATGAGTTTAGATCTCACTTGTTGTTGAGTATTCTGCAACTAGTCGACTCAAAGGACCAAATTTTTTTCTAACATGTCTCAAAGTGATATTTTTAGATTCTGAAAAGCAAGATTTTATTATGGGGACGAAAGGAAATTAAAACAAAGCGAGAAAAATTAAAACTATTCCTTTTTTATATTGAGATGTTTTCGTACAAAAAAACATTACAAAAATACAAAATTTATTCTTAATACATACGAGTACTAGAAATAATATCAAATTGGTTTTTTAATATGGCAATTCGAGCGAGAGTATTATTAAAATACTTATATTTAATATTTTATATACAATCTTACATATAGTTGGTATTATTCACAATGACGGGTAACTATACAGTATATCTTTTCTCGTTTTAACAACAGATGGCGTTAACATCGATTTAGGACCCACTCCAAACATAAAGATTTAAAATGATGTGTAAAAAGAGTATTTAGTAACTAAAAAAATATCGAAAAGTGTAGGTACTTATATAAATAATTAAAAATATGTAACAATTTTGTATTAGAGTATCACTGCAGTCGTTTTATCAAATATGGAAAGCGTTCAAGAATTATTATAATTAAGTACTAATTGCCGAAGCAAAGCCTGAATGTATATTTTAGTTTTAATTGTCACAGAGATTGAAGAAGATATGCTTTAGATAAAATTTCAAGTATAGGTATGTGGTAAAATTGAGCAAATTTGAAGATACTTATCACAGAAGCAAAACACTTATAAATATCATCATCTTTCATCGTTTTCAAATACCAATAAATGCAATTCCAAGTTGCGGTAATTACAACCAATCACATTCAAGACATTGAGAATTGTCCTAAGTTTAAAGCTATTCCATATTTGATGATCATGAAGTCATTTTTCTGCCTGTTCAAACACTATAGAAAGCTAGAAAAAGTGCTCAGATTGTATAGTGGCTCTGTGTCCATGTTAAGCACGGCATTAACAACTTTTTTAAATAAATAAGTTAATCTAGATTCTGCTTTGTAGCTTGAAATGGCTTGCTAGAAACGGTTGCAATAAAGTCGTCTAGACAAGTGTATTACTCGTGTACTTTAAAATAACAAGTCAAAATCACGCAACTCTTCAAAATATGGCCATTTTCACAAGCGCTTAGATTAGTTTATAGTTCGAGAAGTTAGTGATATTATTGAGTCTTAAGAGCTGAGCTGAACTTGATACAACAACAAATGATGCAAATGTGATAATTTCTAGCTTTCTATGCATCTGGTGTCAGAACAAAGGCTGGGAAAGTCTGTGGATGTACCGGCTGAAGTCCTACTGTCCGAGTTCCTGCAGGTGTTGTTTTTCCTCCTCCTCCCTGAGCAGAGCCTCTCTCTCGGCGGCGATGCGCGCGTGCTGCTCCGCGATCACTCGGAACAGCTCGGCGTGCTTCACGCGAGCCGCGGCCACTGCTTGCGTCTCGCGGGGAGACGAGATCACTGGAAGAGAGGAATCATGGTGTAAAGTACAGACTGCATGGATAGCCGAGTGCTTGAGGTCATGACGCCAAACCCAATGTGCGCGTCGTGTCCCGCGTAAGAGAAGCATTTGTGTGATCCACGAATGCTTGTTCTGAGTCTGGGTGTCTCTGTGCATGTGAGTTGTATGTTTGTAAACCCCCCGCGACACAAGGATTAAATTCCTTACTGCGGGAGTAGTTTTTTTTAAGAAAAAAAGCAAGGTATTAATGCATGAAGAAATTAGTTGCACTCATACTAAAGTATAAATAATCTCATAAAAGGAGCACAAGCGATGGTCTTAAAGATCCAAACAGCCCCAAAAAGTAAGCAGTTCTAACTGTAAATCTTTTGTAAAGAATATAATAGCTTGCAGGTTGAGATGCATCCTTTTGACTTAGGTCTCTGCTTGATAAATGCATTGCGAATCCCTGAATTTAATAAACGAAACTTTATACTGGGCAGATAATGGGGCAGAAAGATCCAGAAAACACGAAATAAATGGTAACCAGGAATAAATTCTAGTAAATGTTAAAAGTTCAACATTGCTCACGTTCAGGGTGTGGGTTGGCGTGTTCTTCAGCGATCTTGGCGTAGAGCTGGAAGTGGCGGTCCTTGGCGCGCGCCACGGACTCGGAGTCGCTCGGGTGGTCCGGGGGCGCGTCGCTCAGCACCGGGTGGAAGCCCTGCTGGTCCGCCACGTAGTCCACCGTGCGGACTTTGTGCGACGGGTCTACGTAGGAGTACGACCCTGAAAAGTTAAAAAAGATCGAATTAATCATTAAAAAGAAAGAAAAGGTTCCGATTTTTTTACTTAATTTTGTACTTTGGTCCTTATATATTGATTTTATTGTAAATAGGAAGAATATATTTTACCGAAAACCAAGTGGTAAATGGACAAAACAATAAAATACGTTCTCAATTGTTTTTTGTGGATCGAAGCACCAACCATTAAATATTATTTACTTGTGACGTAAATACATACATTTCGGGTTTTAAAAATAAACATATGTAAAAATACCTGATCCGTTTAGTAAATAGAAAAAAATCTGTCTAAGAATACGAAATCTATTCATACAGCTTACTAACACTACGGCGAATATCAAACAAACGGGTCTTGAATGGCAATTATATACTCTACTATAAATAAAGCTAATTGGTCTTTTGTCAGAACATGTCTCGACTTTACGTACGTGAACAGAATTATGCGTTAATAAAATCTAGATTAAAAGACAGGTGCACACTACCACGACCTCTTGAAGTATTACTTTTGTTTCTGAGAAAGCGAGACGAGACTCTACCACGTGTATCGCGCTATCCCACTTACACGGTTATAACAGCCCAATTTAAGAGGTTATGGTAAGAAAAAGCTGAGATTTCTCTTCCTTATGGGTGGAGACAGATCAGATTAGTATATTAGAGCAGGAGTATTTACGCAAATTCCTTGTTAATATCTCGTTTGAAAGTAGTGTTACTTAATTTGTTATTGCAACAATGTATAGATGGTATCTATTGTCGTTGGGCGGTACCTGTTGGGCTATTTAATCCGTTTTAATATAATATTACGAGTGTGATTGCTTTTTACTAATAATTACGTTGCTTGTTTATCAGTTTTTTATAAATGTATTTGATATTTTTGTACACACAAAGCAGTAAACACAAATCATAAAAGAGGATCTAGAGTGCTGCTATTTTAAAAGAAATTCCTACCAAGTGGTTCTTACATTTTTACTTTTTAGCAGAAAATAACTGTTGTCTCTCATTAAGTAATGCTAAATGAAACTATTATTAAAGAAGTGTAAGCGATTCCGTCAGCTTCCATTCCTGAAGCTAGCTGATCTTCAGACTAAGTAGAAACAGTATGTAAATTCAAATAGTTTAATTACTTATTATTAATCTTTCCTTATTGCCCATAATAAGATATTTTGTTGTGATGTCTGCAACATTTTCACGCTTGTTAACATTTTTGTATATCCGAGTAATGAATTATATTGACCTGTTGTAAAACTGGTTTCTATCTTATTTGCAAAGGTCACACAGACAAAAAATTGATTAGAACATTCATAATTTATGCAAGAATTAAATGTGTGGTGAATTTGTATCAAGATCAAAATTACTTTAAATTTTTGTGGTTCAGATATAAATTTATTTATAAGTATAAATAAATTGTTGCTATCCAATCGATAAAAAGAAGAGATTTCATTATTTACAGCACGCATATATCTGAAGTAAGGAACGTATGAATAAATTTAAATAATTAGATAAGAACTATAACTATTTGGTGGTCAAGCGTATTTTTTCATAAATTCAGGTGTTTTCGATATTTTTAGGTACCATTATTCTTATATATTTGATGTTTTTAAACAGCATTACTGTAATTACTCATATTTTTAATGCAAATTCTATTCAAAGCATGCTCATTAGTATATAAAAATTCTTTCAAATATCTTCTCTCTCCCGTTATCTACGTATCTCCCCTCACCTTTAACGACTCCACTTCCATCGCTGACCTCGGTGTGCTGCCTGTCGGCGTGTCCGGGGTACCGGCCGGCGGTATACGAGAACACGTAGGGGTGCGGCGGCGGCTCCGGAGTGCTGCTGCCGCTGCTCAGGTGGGACACGTCGCAGCTGGCCAGCGCCAGGGTAGCCAGGAACAGCGTGGGGCACAGCATCTGGAAATATAAGGAGCTGGTGAGATGTTGGTATGTGTTGTGGTTTTAAGGCATTTTGATAGATCCTACAGATTTATTTTTCTTTATTTTTCTCCCGCGCTAAGTAATGTTATTCTTGTTTGCGGTGGGATTCACAAACATTCAACTCACATGCACAAAGATTCGGGACAAGCAATCGTGGATCACACAAACGCTCATCCTACGCAGTGATTGGACCTACGTCACGTCGCGCACATTGGTTTTCGCGTGGTGACCTCATACTATTGGCTGTCCAAGCAGTCAAAATAATGTTTTGGTTCCAAAACTTGTTAAACATTGAGTAGTTATTGAATATCGTAATCATTATCTTGAAGTTTTTTTGCTGAGCTAAACGGTCTCTGTTGATCATTTATAATCATACGCTAAGTAACGTACAAACATCCGAAACTGCTTTGGCTGACATCAGCTGAGATGGTGATTACGATTATGTTAGTTATTAATTTTTATTCGTTGATAAGAATTCGTTTTTATCAGATCCTTGCGACTCTTTACGTACCTATATAATTGTAGTATGTCACGTTTAGGTGGCGCCCTGGCTGGTTTAGATTAACAAATTTGCCCAGGCCAGACAAAGTTTGACGGTGATACATCTGATGTGTGATATATCTTCAGTTTAAGGTTTTACCACCCAAAATATTTATCCTCAAATCCTTCAAAAATCATCTCTCTAATACACAAATGAGGTAAGCAACATTAGAGGAATCTCGCCAGTATAGGCGAGTTGGAAACCAGTTCCCCTGACCTTTGCGGCGCGATGCATGCACAGAGCGGAGAGGCGCGAAAAATTTGGATTTATTGTGTTATTTACTTGTTTGACTGAGTTCGTTCATAATATGACAAGCGTGGCGTTCTGTGATTGGGGTAATAGTAAGATGAGGCGTTACTTCAGTATTATAAACTAATCTATGTCATACTAGTTTTGTAAGTGCGTTTTGGTCTGGTCCGAATTGTCTTTTTACACTTACATTTTATAAAAAGACAATTGTGACCAGATCCACATAAGATAGCAACTTTCCAGACAATAAATTGGTCTATCTAGCAAGACATCATATCTATGTCAGAAAAAAAAACTGTTTTCTCTCATCAATTCCAAGAGTTCTTCATCACTTCAAAATCAAATTAAAAATCAAAATTAAAAACAAAAGTGTTTATTACAAAAGGTCGTTTTCCAGGCACTTTTAAAACGTCATAAATGACTTAAGGTGCATGGTTCCAGACTGTCACTCCTATGTAGAAGAACCGGCTAGAACCTCCATGCATACCCTTATCTTAGTTTTAATGCATATCCTTATACCTTTGTGTTTCCACCATCATTTATTAATTGATGATCATTTTAATGGTTTCTCGGTATTATGGTAATGTTGCAGGAACTGCGCGGTATGTAGTCATCGTCAGATTTAGAGCCTAATAAATATAATTAATTGTTAGCTTGTTTGTGTCTTCATGTGTTTGATACTTAAAGGTTTCTTTAAGTGATCATTATTTTGACGGATGTTATTTTATGCGTAATTAATGAGTAGTTTACTAAAGTAAACATGTTTTGGTTCTTCACGTAATTCTAGATTTTCTCGTGTATCTTATGTTAATTCAATGAGATAACCAATAACCAGATTTTGTGTCGTTCTGAATTTATGTATAAAACAATACTTAGAACTTGATCCATGTAGTTGGCTTGTAAAGTTTAATAAGCTATTATCAAGTGTATATCCTCTCACACTATATCACATATTAGGTATATTAAATTAAAATAGTTTCTCAAACTCGATTGATAGTGGGCAGCCTTCGATGTGGTAAACATTTTGACAGTTGTAACCTTAACGCGGGGATTTCCTCCATTCCGCTGGCGCCAGAGACATTCCAAACACGTTGCTTTTTATTGTTTTAAGGACATTGCGTTTAAAACAATATAGTACTTTATAGGAATAATGTGCAACGAGTGACATTTATTATAAAAATAAAAATCGACTGGAGGCTCGACCAGTTCCACAGAAAACCCGATTTTCATATATATTTACTGCGTAATAAATTGCGTTAAATTGACTCAATTCATATCAGATTCTACGACTTTTGAGGACATTTGCCCTTTTTGCAGGTGGTATTAAAAAGTCTTGCACCTAATATTGAGAATGAGTGAGGTACATCTTACTGACAATTGGGCGCCGTATCGAGATCAGTCGGCCAGGCCGGCCTTGACCGGCGCGCACGCATGGCACTCACTTTTCTTCACAGCCCGATATAAAAATAACTTTGAAATATATTTTAACAAGTTTTGGACACCAAGTAATAATAGTCGACAACATGCGAGTCGCAGTTTTGTAATACTTAGTACCAAACTTAGTTGTGAGTGCTTGTACGAAATTAGGTGCTGGTGGTTTGGAAATCAGAGGTTATATAAGTACATAAATCGGGATTAAGAATGATAATAGTGATTATGGATAAGTTCAATATTCCTTTCATTATGATTGCCGAGATTAGATTATCGATCCGACATAACCCATTTATGAAAATCATTGGTGATTACCCAACAAACAATTACTGAGATACAATCTACAATTTGGAAACAAATAGATGTAAATTGATAACACTTTGAATAAACACTTTCTAGTCCCATAAAGAAGGTGTGATTTAGTACTGTTGAAATCCATATCATTCACAGAGACCATATAATACAACATCTTAACGTTGTTTACTATCCATTGCTCTCTTCAGATAATCTATTAGATAAAGTTACGAATAAACAGAGCGATGTATATAGAATTTGGTAATATTATACCGATCGATCCGCAGGTTGTGTGTAACAATTGTGTTTTGTATCCGGAACAGATCGCAGTCTAGGCAGTTGTGTTGCGCCACTCGACCGAGATACACGCTTGCTATTGAAATTGTTGGCGAATCGATTAGGACCACCTGAGACTGGTCTCTCACTTTTGTAACTCTATAGAAGATCTGATTTGTTTAATAGATTCGAAACAGCTGCTAAGGGCTACAACAACAAAACATTTAAGTTTGACATACATAAATGGCTCTTGGTAAAATTATTTCAGAAAAAGTAAAGAAGGCGGCAATGATGCTGCCAAAGCTACCAAAATTAAACGCTAGCAGCCTTTTTTAGGTTAATATTTGAAGGAACAACCTGAACTATGAGAATAATGTAACTAATGAGACAATATGGGTTCATTGAATTGAAAAGTACATTTTAAGACCCCAAAGTAATAAAAACAGTCTTCAATTCAAATTATGGCAAATTGCCGTCTTTCCTACCACCTCCTCACTGTGTAACCTACCAGGTTAATTAAAGCCAGGCATTAGGAATCTGGGGCAGCGGGATTGTCCGAAGCGATTACCGTTGCCCCGGTACACGATGAGCAAGGCAACGGACATGGGTGGGTTTTAGTCAGTAGGAGTCTGGCACTCCCTGCCGCTCAACCCAAAGCAGGAGTTATTTGACGGTTTCCCTCCCAAAGAAAGACATTAAGAAAAATTGCAGGTCAAGTGGTCGGCTGGTGAGAGCTCTGCCCACCCTTTGCCACAATTTACGAAACGAACCAGTTCTGGTACACATTTAGAACGGATATCCTTATGAAATTATGATTTAGCAACTTTTTGGTACTTAATGTGGAGCGTGGGATTTTTGCACAATGTTGAAAATGTTATGGTTTTGAAGCCCAAATAAGTTTTATAGGTCTTTTAAGTTGGAGCTTAAGCCGGTCCTTATTGTAATCAAATTTGAAATTATTATGAGGACATCATCTTTGGTTAAGTTTGGCTCCAAGTCTTGAGAAGAGTCGTAAAAATTTTGTCCAGCCTTACTAAGCGATGAAAGTAGGTACTCGTCAGACGATTCGACAGAATTGTGTTTTCACATAAATGGATTGCCGGGATCGAATAAGTTAAGTGTAACACTTGATTGATAAACCAGGATCAAGTAAAACGAGAAGACGATCACTGCATGGCTTAGTAATAG
This sequence comes from Trichoplusia ni, assembly GCF_003590095.1. NCBI lineage: Eukaryota > Metazoa > Arthropoda > Insecta > Lepidoptera > Noctuidae > Trichoplusia > Trichoplusia ni. The sequence goes on from NC_039495.1 coordinate 3,618,880, forward strand.
GGATGGCAGAACAAGTTGTCCATTTTTTGTTTTTATCAAAACTCTCTCAGTTTCATCATAAGTATTAGTAGAGTGTTACAAATAAAAATCACATTCGTCATATGTAGTTATAATAAGTAGGTTTTTATCGCGACAGTTTTTCTGACGGCGGCCTGGCGCCGGTGTTTCCTAACAAAGCGACCTCTGAGAAACAAAGTCAGGGTCACGCTCTCTAGGTAATTGATTCGAGTGTTATTTATTGTTTTAATTATATGCAAAGGTATTCTGAGAAGGTTTCTATGCTATAAGTGGCAGGGTTACTTCAGGCAAGGCATCAAGTGTAATTTGACATACAGTCCAGTTTGCCGTTCGCCCGAGAAAGGCATTTTTTGGAGCCGACACTAGTCGCGCGATCCCGATAAATACGTGTGAGTTAACTGGTATTGAAGTCAAAATTGTATCTATTACTTCAAACCAACATTGCTGCTGCTTTCTCAACATTTCACTCTTTTGACAAAATAAAATGCCAATCGATTAAGCCGATTTGAGTAACCCTGCTTGAGGCTACGATCATAAATTGTATTTAATTACTAAACTCAAATGAAAAAGTAAAGCACTAATTATTCCAGCCTTCAGGATTCGAATACATTTTCAGGCATTATTCAGCATTTCGACAGCCGTTTAATTAGGCAGACATATTGTTTTTATATCGTTTAATAAGTTAATTGTGTGTGTATCGTAACATTTACGTGATATACGTGCACTCACGATCGTAAACCCGTTCAACGTGTTACTTATGATTGAGTTTCCTTGTTTTTTTAGTAATTGCTAATATCCGCGAATGCGCTTAGTATTTGATCAATCATAAATATGAATTGTGGTTTGGTTTTGGTATTCAGATACTACTGTAAATCATTCTCGTGTCATTTTTGTAAACCTTCTCTATACTCCCAAAACGAATAGCTGAAATATGTTAAAATATGTTTTTTATTTACTTTCGCTTCATTTTTAACGATAGTCAATTGTTTTGCCGAAACACCAATCCAGTGTAACTGTCTCAGTTGTAATCATTGGTAACTATTACATCCTGGCCCAATACTCTGCAACTCCTTGCAGAGTATTTCAACATGACTGTGCATGACTGCATGTGTGGGTGTTGAGTTTGATCAGAATAAGTTTTAGCAAAATTTTCATAACTATAATTTGTTAATTTGGCCTTATTACGTGTGTATGTAAATCGATGACTAACTACAAGTTAAACATGTGTTATTCATGACTGGTGATGAATAGCTCATCCTACTGTTCGCGATGGGCGGAACAATACATACTGACAGACAGACAGGTGGGCGAGCCCACTTTCTATGATTTGTTATGATTAGTTTTAGTGTTTACTATGAGAACACGCTAGAAAATTGGCCATGTGTATCTTGACATCAATTTCCTATCCTATTTAACTGGTAGACTTTTCGGTGTCGCAAATTTTCGACTTCTATAAAAACAAGAAAAATAAAAGTTTTCTAAAATTTTTAATTCCTCAGTTCTTTTTAGATGTTGGTCGTCATTTCAAGTTGAAACTAATGAAATACTTTGTATAACTTAACCACATGACCTAGAAAGGAACGAAGCTTTGAGGACAAAAGGACAGTATTGTGGGCAAATTTCCAATATACAAGGCTGCATGCTACGCCAGCATATAATGGAGGGCTTCACTTTTGAATTATGTGTAGTGCAGTGTGCAAGACATTCTAAGAAATCTATTACTTAGAAATCTAATATTCCCTCATTCTTCTGCTTGGTTTCTTTCTGGTTACAGCAAAACATAGTGCAGGAAGTTTCTTCCCAGAACCCAAACCCATGATGCCTATACACACATACCAACCCCAAGTTGGGTCACAGCATTCAGATAACAAATCAATTTAATCATACTTGCAAACTATAAAGATGTTAATTGATAACTACACAACTATTCTTAAATGTATTTAATTAAACGACGAGTGATTATCGCATAAAACTAGTTTTATGAGTTGCGACAATCAGCTCTACGTGAGCTTTATTTGCATTACTAGAATTAAATACATTATTTCGACATAATAGTTGACTAATAATAGATTCATAGCGAACCCGACGTGTAGAGTGCCTCAAACAAACGCATTCAATTCATACCCATGTGACTTTTGCAAACCTTTATGTATTTTATAAGGTATTCAGACACCATGGTGAACGAAAACATCGTTAGGAATCCTTTATCAAAATTGCAGGAATCTCAAATCGCGTACAGAAAGGGGCCTGTGCCCAGAAAGGGAGAGCTATATCGATAGTACAAAGAACAGTAGAATTTAATAAAGCAAAGTTATCCTCTGCCTAGCCTTTTCCCAACTATGATGGGGTCGGCTACCAGTCCAACCGGTTTCAGCTAAGTACCAGTGTTTTACAAGGAGCGACTGCCTATCCGACCTCCTCAACCCAGTTACCTGGGCGACACGATACCCCTTGGTTAGACTGGCTGTCAAACTTTTTCAGCTTCTGACTATCTGTAACGACTGTCAAAGATATAGGAATAACAGCCGGGACCCACAATTTAACGTGCCTTCCGAAACACGGAGGAACTCGTTATGACAAAGATGGTCACCCATCTACGGACCAACCGCGTCAAGCATAGCTTAACCTGTGATCGAATCACTTATGCGGTTATAGCTTAGCCACGAGCTCCTCCTGTTAATTTTATATATAAATATAAAATAATATAATTTGTATCCAATAAATAAGTTGAGGTAATTCAACAATCCATTACAGCTACTACCTAACATACACAAAAACACACAATAAACGTTTTGTGTGTGAGAAACTAGCTTATGAATAATATTCAATGAACGTTACTTAGTTCCGGCTACACTGCAGTGCAAAAAAAGCGCGCACAATATAGTTGCAACACGTATAGATGTTATCGTGGCGTTGCCTCACGCCGCGCTGTTGGGCAACGATCCGCTCCGACAGACAATTTTGCGCATCATTTGTGGAGGGCTCATAGATAATGTATCTATGAAGATCGAAATCTAAGATGGACAGACTTGGTCAAAGAGGTAGTCTAGGTTGTGAACAAAATCTTTCAGAACTTTAGAAACAGAACTGCAGAACTTAGACAGAGAAACACAAAAGATCGCTGAAAATTTTTAAATATGAGTTGTTTTGTCCTTAAAAAAATAAAACAATATTTTTTCGGCAAACATTGGACACTGGAAATTCTCTTTCATCAACTCGGACAAAATGTTAAAGACAACTCTCGGAGGCTTTAGATTTTAAATATGCATGTTAGGGAGTTATTAGGTAGAATAGAAAATAAGGGATGTTGGAAGATTAAAACTGAGAATATTAAGTTCATAACATGCATGTAAAATTACGCAGTTTATAAATCACTAGTAATTGTCAATGTACTTTTGTCGGCGGTCTATATCAGTGAGCTTACTATTCAAGTAGCGTATTTAGTTCATGATCTACATGACAGATGGAACCTGCGGCTATAGGTGGTTTCCGGGAAACACACAGTATTAAAACACATTACTATTTGTATGATGTTTTCTCCTTGAGAGCGAGAGAAAGTATTGCAATCGAAGCTTTTCGAATATACAAAGTATACGGTAACGTAGTCGACAGGTGCAAAGGAATAATAGAAAAAGGAAAATTGTGAGCGTAAACGAAGATGATCATTGAGTATTACAGAAACTGTTCTCGAACAAAAAATACTGGTTTAATAATGATAAGATACAAAATGTGAACAAGTAAATTAATTACTGCTACTTCCACCGGTTGTATATTTCCACGGTGCCTTCAGCTTTTATTTCCACAAAGACTCCAATCCTAAAGACCTCATAACATCTTAATCTTTACTCAATCCCACACTTGTGAAGAATCTTCCCATACTCATTATCAAAGTCCTTGTGGAGAGTCGTGAGTTCGAGCACGTGCTTCTATAATTACACGTGCTGTGAGATGCAGATAATGGCAGGAGCGCCACCTGTCACGTGGCGCACGAACTTGAGATCATGATGGTGTTACACCATCACCATCCTCATGGGGATTATCATGACATCACGCATCGTGTGGATCGTGTATGAGTTATAAAGAACTGCTCTGAGAAATTTATTCCTTGTGTCGTGGGGTGCTTTACAAATCGAACCTACGACGGAACAATCGACTATCCGTGCCATCAGAAGATGGCTTGAAACTTGTCATAGCGATTGCATCAAGCAGTTCTTGTACAGACCGTTGTGTGGTGCAAAGATGCTCATGTGCTCGAATGGTCTCCTATTCAGTATATTGGGTATGAACTTGTATGATAATTTTAACGATATATAAAATAAGAGAAACAAACATCCACACGTAAAAACTTTCGCATTTACAATATAAGTAGGATTAAGACATGACTGTCGGTCTCAGACCGCTTGGCCCACCAGACTAGACATAGGCTGTATAATTTCCATGAACAGAGATAAAAGAATCAATTTACTAACCAAAGAAAGAATAAAATAGTGCAAATTCTATGCATTTTTGGATTTAAGAAATAAATAAAATAGATAAATCCGGACTAACAACCCTACTACACAAATAATGATCAAGAACCTATATTTATGACCACTAAAACAAATTGCCCCTCGCTGCTATTCGATAGTGTTATTTAATTTTACATCATTCTTGTTACTAAATGTTCCCACGCCTGCTCGTACCTACACGTTTACTGTATGTTTCGCTTGATCGGGCGTTTTACTAATGTATATAATTATTTGAATAAATAATATCCTAACACACGTACTTACATAGTCATGTACCGACTTTAATAAAGACTGACTTGACATTTAAAGAAATGGACAATAAACGCGCTAAATAATAAAAAGGCCGGTTTTTAAATTTCCTATATATGGGATTTCTACGAAAATGGATGAAATAATAAAAATTCCTCAATTTCTTCCGCCAATCATTGAAGATATATATCCCCACAAACAAGTTGTTGGGCCAAAATTAGCATACCTCACATAAAATATAGAAAATATTTGAGGTTAGCGCTCTCTGACAGGACAGACCTTTACAGGTTATTACAAATTAAGGTGACATTTGAGAATATTAGCAATGACCTCTGAATCTGTTATGATATTAGTCCTTTAGAGGTCTTCATAAATTGGCATTTGAGTTTGCCTCTTATTACCTAGTCCGGTCTCGTTAATGATTTTAAAACCAATAATTTTGGATGTTGAAGTTTCGGACCCTCATATCTTTCAGGTAAACACAAATTCGACCAAGTTTTTGACCATTAATTTTAAACCATGATATCTTTTATAATATTATTTTTTTCTGAAACATATTATTCGTATTGGGTATGGCTTTGACTTCCATACTATGTCTACAGCTAATCTTCTTAGTAAATATTTAAACGCATACAACATATGATAGCAGTGATGATATACTAAACAAATTTGCTTAATTAAATGTTTCTTCCAGTCTTTATTAAAGTTTACCAGAAGAGTACAAATTTTTATTAAAGTTTTGGCTTTGACCAGTCGAAAATTCCTAAATAGCTGAATGCAAAAAAATAATTTGAACGGTAATATTAATAAGATGTTTTTTTATAATATTTTAATGTCTAAAACTGATTCCTATATTGAGTTCTAGGATTCGTGTCTGGCTGATGTTTTGCACATTAATTGAAAGTAAATCGAATGACAATAACACCTGTGGATGGCGTAACCGATTACAATCATAAAATACAAATCAATCCAAGAATTATTAATTGCCTAGAACCGGATTGAATGAGGAAAGTAATACTAAGTTAGACAAGATTTTCCAGGCGCCAATATCTTGAGAAAGGCGACACTATGGAAACGGGTTAGTCGTGCAATTCGGTGCAATGGCTTTGCATAAGTTTAGGTCTGCGGTTTAAAAAGTATGCTTGTAAAATGAACTGCGAGAATGAACATCTGAGGAAAATACTCACGGATTACTACATGCTAAGAATACCTGAGTTAAAGAATAGTCTGGTTGGTGTCTACATTAATATTTTAATAATCGCAAATTCGGAAGATGTTGCAATTACTTTGACCGTTTCGGTAAAAACGGGCACACAATTTGAAACAAAAAAATGATAAAATAGGAAAGAAAATAGAGGAGGGGGAGATAAAGCTTTATTTTGCAGTGGAACGGAAAAGGAGAAACTTCTCCTTTTTCTTTATCCATTCCGTCTGTTCCACTGCACAGAAAAGTAGAAATAGGCCATTAAAGTGTTTGAATAAGAGTTTTGGTGTGACGTTTTGGTATGGATACCCCGGGCACCGTTTAAAAGTCACACCTGACAAGAAATCAAGCATTTAGAGGGACCCCGAGAAAGAAAGGATAAACGTTTTGGTTGTTCAAGTGGAATTTGGACACATGATTGATAATCAATATTTTTAATTTTCGCAAACTTTGAGTATCTCTGTTCTAATGCGAACAGTGTGGTAACAAACCGGATGCGTGTCTCACCTTTACGTAAACTCGTGCTTTCGACCTTGACAGATGAGCGATATTCACTCTTCGATCACACATTATTTATACAAACCTGTCTGTTTTTATACGAGGCATTTATTAAGCAGATAAAATCTAGGATTGCTACATTGCTGCGTTTGCGTGGTCGGTCATGTACCCGAAATTAGCGAAGAAACTAAAGTCGGTCTACCGACAAGTGACTAGTATAGTATTTGATAAATGATGAAGGTTATTATTATAATTTAAAACATTCAAATTTCTTTAGAAAATAAATACTGATGTTCATTAAAAATTAACGTGATTGGGTTGTCAAGAATTGTTATTTATAAAAAGACGAGAAAATAATGCCAAACTTTATACTTGTGCTATATATTCTATTTGAGCGACTGCAAAACGAAATAGGTGTGATAAAAATTATGGTAAACACATACTCGTAATATAAAATAAATACTGCCCATTGCATACTTATCTTATAAACTTATAGGGTCTACTTTAAGCAAGTGTGGCTATATATCATCACCGATTAAAATCAGATGTGATGTGTTGCAAGTGTTGCAACTCATATTAAACTAGTCTCGCTATTTCAGACTTTACCTAAACTGACTTATTTATTAACGAAATTTTAACCCATGCTCTGACTTATAGTTTCTTGAACCAATCTATTTTGCCGGTTGCCAAAACTTTTGTGTTAACATGAGGTTATTTATTGTTGGATTCATTTGCTTGTAAACGGTAAATGTCTATTTAAAACTCAAGTCTAATTAGTGATAATTCAGTTACACCAGCACTCTGTTAAGAATCTTCACGTGCCATTGAAAACACCACATTGGTATTTACGTCAGATGTCAGAGTATCTTTGGCATTAGCTTGGTTCGAATCACCACCGTCGCGCATGAATCCGGTCACTGAACATTAGGGTCAGTACGACATTACGTTACATAGGCACTAGGACTATGCAATACCGGCTAACATTCTTGTATATGAGGGTGGTAATCTCACAAATCACGCTATTGTGATTCCGTGGTACCACCATCGGCAACAGGCGCGTTGTCTCTCGCTGGATACAATCTTCCAGTAAAAGGGGTGGAGTTGTGATGGCCAGATATGTAGAATAATGTAGCACTGTGAGGAATAAAGCCGATAGCGAAGTTGTTTTGAAAAAAAAAACGATTCCTGCCCTAACGAAAAAATGCACAACTCACAATAAGTATTCATGAAACATACACTAAAAGGGGATAAAAAAGTAGGTTTGGCGTGGTGACCTATTCCATACGGCTATCAAGAAGATCGCATAAATATATATATATATATAGTGAGAATAAAGCAAACAGGATTAATTACCACACAAACTACTTACTCACAAACAATTACTTGCACCTCTACAATAAACTACAGAAAACGACCATCACTTCGATCAATCTCTACGTTCGGATCCACGCCAGTCTATCACTTTACACGCAGTTAAAGAAAGACAAATAACACAAAATACTAATGATGAAACACGAGCGAGAGACAGCTGTTAGAGAGACAAAAAACGTTCACGACGACCTTAAGGTCAGTTATTTTGAAAGAATAAGTGCTAAAGTGTCATGTTCACATGTCATAGTGATAGTGGCAATGCGGTTAGACACAGCGGCTATCACCGTCCTTGAGGTACGAAGTTACAGAGTAAGGTCAGTGTGGTTAGACAGAGACTGTAACACGTTGCGATGAAAATAATTGGAGGTAATTAATTCAATTAATATGAATCCAATCAATCAATTGATTGGCGGAAATTGGATTACGTCAATTACTTTTGATGTAAATTAAATTGATCAATATCTGGATTAGCTTTTCCCATTTGCTCAATGTGAAAATGTTTCTAATTAGGATCTCGAAAGTTTAAAGTATGAATCCTTCACTTCAATTATATTATCAACAATGTTTTCTTGAAGTTCAGATTTAAAAAGTCATAGTTCATAACAATTAACTGTTATAGAAATTGAAGGGGATGACAAACTATCACCTTATTCACATGACAAGAAATAAATTTAATTCAGCTAACAAGGTAAAATCTAAGAAAACTAACGTATATAAATAACAAAGTATTAGGTAATTAAAAAGAAAAATAATGTTCATCAATATACTTAGAGGTGTATTAACATGAACACAAATTAACTAAAACCATTTTAATAAAACATTTAAGTTAACAAGCTGAACTTTTCAAAATTAATTGACATTTATCATACGAAAATCATTGAAAACGTCCGCAACTTGGTATTAACTTAACCATCACATATACAACAACACACCTACCTGAAAAAGATAACAAAACAATAGTAATAATAGAAAAACACTCACTTTTTTTTAATTTCTGTGACCGTTAACCACACAGGTCCGCTCAAGTGAACGCACGAAACTGACTGACCGAACTGCGAGTGAACGCAATTCACTTCGATATGAACGGCTCTTGTTCGAGAAGGTTTTACTCACAATCTTAAGTTTTGTTACTCAGGTAAAGGAATTTAGCCTTTACGTGAATGGCATTGAGTGGAATGGATATTAAATTCGAATTTGTAGAGTTGGAGTCGTACTACGGTTGCGAAACTCACTTGAATGCTTTTGTTATTGCGAGTTTAGAATGATTTGGGAACCTCTCACTATTATCTGAATGTTTTAGTCAGTAGTATTTAAAAAAATAATGTTTATGAATTGATATTAGATATCATAAGGGAGTAGAGCCTGGCCAATATTGCCATTTTGCCATATTTGCAAGCAGTATTACAAAAACATTAATTAAAAAAAAATACCCTCCAAATATTCAACTAGTTGCAAGCCAATGCTACCGCTTTTCTTTAAAAGGACATTCTTACATTTTAAGCGGAATATTATTGAATTTTTTAAAATAAAGGCACTCTACACTAATTCCACGGAGGCTTACAATAAACCTTTATACAATCTATATGCTTATTGTAGTTCGTTTTTTAGTAGAGATTAATTTACCCATGAAATTATGATTAGGTGTGCATTTATTTAAAAAAAATATACTAGCCTCCTAATTGACACGCAAAGCAACACACAAACGCACATGAAGCCATTAATACCATAATAAGTGACTTCAATATCACCGTTCGCGAAACCAGTGACTTCTCTCCTCGTAGTAGTGGTCATCTACGTCACAGTGACGTGTTACGCATCTCGGCGGCCTTGTCTCCGGGCGCGATCCCGCTCCGCTACCATCACGAGTCTTGCATCATGCCACTCATCTCCATGTGCGAAGCCACCAGCTTCCTGGAATGCATGGTAAAGGTCATGGCTTCTGAGGTTAATCTGGTGAACGGTGAAAAATATGATCTAATCGGAGGTAGGTACTTAAATTGTTTTTAGATTATCGAGTTTATGAAGGTTGTCTGCTTAAACTGTGATGGGAATTTAGCTGACCAAAAGTAGCTAGTTATTTACTCAAAGAAGTGCCTATATACTGTAATTGAAGTATTAAGATTTATTTTTTGTATTCTGTGTTATACTCTGTATCTTAAACAAAAACTTAAAATTGTTGACTAAGTAACAAACTTTAATAAACTTAGAAGAGCCAAAAGTAAAGCAATCTTAACTATTTGAGGAATATTCTACACTATCCAATGAATTTCCGAAGACAAGCCTTTGGAGCCATGGTCTTCATGTTACACGTGAAATATGATGTTCAAACATTTCTGCTTATACCTTTTAAATAATAATCGTGATCATGTAGCTCTACAGCGCTGGTCACGGAGAACCATAGATAATACATATAATACTGGTATAGATGAGACACTGACAGATCAGTTCTTTTTTTCACTACTTGCCCTGTAAACTAGATGGCGCTAGCGTCTGTGAAGCGATCTATAGCTATATGTATGTATGCACTCATCTACATAATATCTATAGGTTGCTATAGGTAGTTACGCATAGTACAGCATTTTTGCCGTGTATAAAATGTACTAAAGAGAAAAAAGAATACAACAAAAATATAAAGATTTTTCTTTATTTATAAATACGGATAATTTATACAATTTATTAATTAACGTCTACAACGTATTGAAATTAAACCACTTTTACTTTGACACATTTTTACTATTATAATTTACTAAGTAATATGATTTTCTGTAGAAAAATTATTCTCTAATAAAATCGTAATATGGTTTAATTTCATTGGCTAACATTCATAATACACTTATGGTATATTACAATCACCAATTAATTCACATTAATAGAAACCATTTTTAAATTATTAAGGGTATAATTGAGAACCTTCTATTTTATTTATCGATGTAAATAAAGTAGATGGTTGGAAATGGCCACCCATCAAAAATCACATGATTTAAATCAATCAAATCATTTAATTAACAATAAGGTTTTAAATATCATTCACATTATTTCCTTTTTTTATGAATTTTATAGAAATTGTATGCTTGTAATTTAAGTATCGTTATTATCAAAATCAGCAATTTTTCCTGTTAAAATTCTATTTACACCCGTACACCAACTATTTACAATTAAGTTGATGAACAAATTAATTATATAATTAGTTAAAATCAATTTATGTTCATCGCATTGAATAATTGAAAAATCACATCTGCAATTTATAAAAAACACAATTATTATTTTTTTAAGTTTATTATTTCGGGCGATCAAGTCTCAATCATAAAATATATTTCATTAAGTAATTTAATAAATGAATCACATGTGATTTTTTTGTATAATCAATCATGTAATTAAATGCATTAGGATCAATTTCTTGTTGAAGTAAATCAACAATACAATTACAATTTTTAAATATATTAGATTTAGTTTTTTTATTATATATCCAGGGTACATATTTCTTCGCTTCCGAATGCAAAATCAAATTACTAAAAATAATTTGACTCATTGTTGAAATTAAGGAATCAACTGCAAAATCAGAATCTAAATCATCAGATTTTATAAATCATCATATTTAACTGTTTGAGACCCATCTTGACTTTTTACAATTTTTTCAAATTCATAGAATTTTTCGATTTAAAAACAGGTTTAATTTCTGCCCAGAATGGGAAATGTGGTGTTTTGTTTTTAAGACATCCCTTGAGTATTTTTGCTGTATCACGGTGTGAGTGGCCATTAAATGAATCAAATAATTTATCAAAAATCAGCAATAAATCTACAGTTTCTTCACACTCAGCTAGTAATATGTTGCATTCTGAAACAAAAAAATATATATATACATCATTAATGTTTGTGGTTATTTATGTTCCTATGCAAAATATATATATAATCAATTTCAAAATATATATATGTATATATATGTATTCACAAGAAAAAGTATATATGTATGATTTATATGGATAAAAAATACTTATAATCAAAACATTTAACTGATTTTCATTATGAGTTGCATACCTTCTACAAATGTTTGCTCCATGTCCTTTTCCTTATCCTCCAACATTGAAACTGAAGCGACTGGTTCAACTGATACTTCTGCAACTGCAGATGAGCTGGTGGTATCTAGAAAGTAGCAATAATCTTGTTAGAAAAGACTTAGCACATACTTTAAAACCTATTAATATAATTGTGCAATTCTACAAAAGACTACTTAGAAGTATTTTAACATAATTATAACATTTCACAACTATCAAACAATGTTGTCTCGTCCCAAGCTAAGCAGAACTTGTGTTATGGATACTAGACAGCTGATAAACATACTTTCTAAATATAGAAATAATTTACACCCAGACACAGAACAAAATGATGATGCTCATCACACAAATATTTCTCCTGATTGGGAATCAAACCAAAAACCTCTGGCATAGCACTAAAAGACACTAGCCACTAGACCAACAGGACAGTTAATGCACTTCATTTGCGATGATTAGGTGACAGAAAATAAAATTGAAACAGCACTTGTTGGTCTGTGGTTCATCTTAGGGGCAGATTTCACAGTTATTTCATACATTTAATAGACATCTGCCAAAATGTTAATTGCATATTTGTTTACATGTAAATTGGATGTTATAATATGCAAATATATTTATTTACCTGATGGGATAAGGCTGGTGTAAAAGGTTGGCACTGCATTTCTCGTTAATACCGTTCCTTTACCTATGTAGTATTTCTCAAAATGTTTATAGTCTTATTTGGTTGTAGATGTATGTATCTCCTTTCATTATAATATCATCGTCTAAAACTTGTTTCCAGATCTCAAACCTTTCTTTATAACAGTCTGGCTTAGGAAAATGATGTAATGTACCTGAAATTAGAAAGAATGAGTTAATTGCAGGTTGTGAAATTTATGTTTTAAAAATATAGTGATATATAATAGTACAAACTTCGATCGGATCGTTCCTACAATAAGATCACTTATTCTATCATCAATAATCATCTTACCTCCTTCTTCACATCCAAAATAGCAATGAGTGCGAGAGTATTTCGGTAATCTCGCCATCGTAATCCGTAAAAAACGCAGCCAAATTTTTAAATCAAGTAATGTAAACACACGTCGTAGTCCATTAAACGATGCCAGGGTCAAGAGAAATAAATATATTCATCGGTATCCGTTCACGAGAAGCCAAGTAAATACGTAGGAAGCAGTTTCGAGGTCCAGAAAACACGCGATGGTCAATAATAGGCAAATAAGTCGAAAATAAAACTTGGTAAACTCACGGCACAAGAAACGAACGTTGAGTGAAAAGTTTTCAAAACATATCAGTGCTGTCATGTCATTAGCAAAATAAAAATTGCGTATAAGATTAATTGAAGACCGAAAAGGCGATTCAGTTTTTTTTAAATTTTTTTTAGTTTACTTTTTATTAAATAATATTTATTAAATTATTAAAAGAATAACATTTTGAAGAAAGCAGTTACTGTAGCGGCATCTAGTAATATTTAAGGGAATATTATGCCTTAGTTGACTTGCCCTGTGGCATAGATGGCACCACTTTCCATACATTTTGTTTTCTTGTCCTCAAAGTACTGTACTGTCACCCCCATGCGGAGAACGAAGGACACGGAGACTTGAAGAATCATCTGGCCAGTACGTCGGCAGCAAGTTGTATAAGGGCATTAGTGTCTACCGATTGAGATAGATGGCGTTACTTACTGCGTACAATAAAATATATGACTATTTTTTCGCGAATTCTTCAATAGAATTCTTCACCTCCTGCATTAGACAAGATAGTTTTTTTATTTTTTGTTTCAATTTCCTTAGCTGTAGACATTAATTTGCTTCAATTTATAACAGGTTATATCGAATCAAACTCCACACTGTACTTAAATTACACTGTTTATTTTTCCAATCGATATTGTTTTACACAAGTTATAACACCTAGGTGATATTAATCAACAGTACTTTTAATAACTCTCCGCACTATTCAAAAATAATATCAATCCCGCCCAAAAATTGGTTGACCCGCCAACAGCCAACAAAAAAACGTTCCGTCATCGGAAAGTAGTCAAATTAACATCTTTCAATCTTTATAATTCGTATTAAAAATAAATAAAACCTTACAGTAGTCAAATTAACATCTTTCAATCTTTATAATTCGTATTAAAAATAAATAAAACCTTACAGTAGTCAAATTAACAACTTTCAATCTTTATAATTCGTATTAAAAATAAATAAAACCTTACACTCGACCATCCTGATGACGTGTATGGTCCCATGCACGCCACCGTTGAAAACCTTACACACGGCCGGTTGTCTCATTCGTATGGAAAATTTAAAGACAGTATTTTCCTATCAATACTAACCTAATATAGAGGATTTAGCTTTTTTTTGTGAATTACACTCTAAACATAACATACGTTGCACTTAGTATAGAATCAGGTATTACTTGGCAGCTAAACAATAAAATAACAAACGAGTTCTAAGCAATCAATATTTAAAATAGATCCATGCATTGTAAAATAACCTCGAACCCATCCATTCTCGAGGGTATAATATCTTAATTAAATCTTAGTACCTTTAATGAACCAATCAAAATCATAAATTGACCACAGGCATCAGGTAGCGAACCCATCCATTCTCGCTTCTGATCACCCATGAATCAACATCGTATCGGAATCAAGTTGCGAACCCATCCATTCTCGCACTTGACCTGAAACAATTCATTATCATTTTGTAGCAAAATCAATAGCAAAATCTTAAACAGTTGAAGTCTATCTGTGATAAATCTAAGAAGAGTTCTGCGTTTCATCATCACTTTTGTCATCCATAATCTCCATCTCGTTGTCGTCATCATCAAGCTCTAACGAAACAATGTGTATCCATGGCTGCATCCTATCTGAGGCTACCGTAGTCTTACGTTTACTTCTCATCCCCTCAAATCCAGGAATAGGGGCAACTTTATAGCGATCGTGTCCTAGAATTTTCACAACTCTGAATGGGCCCTCATATGTAGGTAAAAGCTTCGAACTCTTGCCATTATTTTGAAAATTGGTTTTGGTTATTTTTACTAAATCACCTTTATTATAGGTACGTGCCGATTTTCGGCCTTTGTCATAATATTGCTTTTGTTTCTCTTGTTCTTGGTCGATTCTATTTTTGACTTCCTCTCGAATGTCGGATATATCGTAATGTTCCTGACTTAAATCTATTATTTCGTTGAGTGAAGGATTATTCTCACTGTTCATTTTCAACCCGAACATCACCTCAGCTGGAGACCTACCTATTGTTTTTTGTAATGTATTGTTTAAGCCCCATTGTATCTTTCCTAACTTATTGTCCCAGTCTTTCTCACCGTCTTTCAGATTTTGTGCGGTTAGGGAGTCTAATATAGTGCGATTGTACCTTTCAACCTGTCCGTTAGCTCTAGGGCTCGCCACCGCGTTTAAAATATGTTTGATACCCCTGTCTAAACAGAATCTTTTGAAAGAGTGCGCGGTAAAACAACTTCCACGATCACTTACTAACCTATCAGGGGACCTGAAGGTATCGAATATGTCTTCAAGAACTTTGATCACACTCAAGGTTTTGGTATTTCGGACTGCTTTTATGAATACAAATTTAGTAAAAGAGTCAACGACCACTAATATATGAGTGTTGCCCCTTTTGGACTTTACGAATGGTCCGATATGATCAATATGCACGGTATGAAAAGGGATTGCAACTTTGATGATGGGGTGTAATAACCCCTCGCGAGTGGTTGCGGTTTTCTTCGCATACGCACATTCAATACAAGATCCTACGTATTTTTTTACGAACCGCGACATTTTAGAGAACCAATATCGACTTTTCATACGGTCTAAGGTCTTTTCATAACCAACATGCCCTATGTCATCGTGGTTCATCTTGCAAATCTGCCACCTCGCACCCTTTGGTACTACCCACCTAATATTCGTTTTATCCCCGTTCAAGTATTTGTAGAGCTTATTGTCCCGGATGATATAATTGTCCTTAACATACTCGAGTCCCTTCGCATCTAGGTCACTATTAACAATGTCACGTATCCTAGCCAACTCTGTGTCACCTAGCTGTAAAGTAAGAAGCCAGTCCTCATCAGTGATTGCTAATATGGAAGGACACTGACCAGTACTTTGTAAAACAGCATCATCTACCGGGTTTCTTGACAACGCATCCGCATGTGCCATTTTTACACCAGCTCGATACTCTACGATACAATCGAATTCTTGTAGAGATAGCCACCATCGAGCTATCCGGGGTACAAGGTCACGTTTGAGAAATGTGGAACGTAGAGCACTACAGTCAGTGACAATCTTGAACTCTTTACCTATCAAGAAGACTCGAAACTTCCTCAGAGCACAAACTACGGCAAGAGTTTCAAGCTCATACGAGTGGAAGTTCTTTTCCTCCGGAGTTGTCTGTCGACTGTAGTAAGCAACTGGTCTCAACGCTTCTGCACTAGCTGAACGCTGTAATAAGATTGCCCCGATTCCAATCCTACTGGCGTCCGTGTGCAGCTCAGTCTCCGCATGACGATCGTAAATAGCAAGGACCGGTCTGTTAACTAACATATCCTTAAGTGCCTCGAAAGCCTCTTCTTGATTGACCTCCCACTCCCACTTAGCGTCCTTTTTCAGTAGCTTGGTAAGGGGAAAAGCCAACTCAGCAAATCCTCGAATGAATTTTCTAAAATAGCTAACCAGACCTATGAATTGACGTACTGCATGAACGTTTTGAGGCCTGGGAAAGTTGGATACAGATCGAATTTTGGCCTCACCCGGTCGCATTCCTGAGGAGCTAATTTCGTAACCTAAGTAGTCTATTTGATTTTGCAGAAAACTACACTTGGACAAATTCAACTTGAGATTGGCATCAGTTAAGAGCTGTAACACTTCTTCAAGTCTTAATAGAACTTCATCAGAATTGCTCCCATAAATTAGTAAATCATCAATATAAACGGTAGCTTTGTCAAATCTCGCTGGACCCAATACGCGGTTCATCATTCTCTGGAAGACGGCCGGCGCGTTGGCCAAACCAAACGGTACACGATTAAACTCGTATTGTCCGTCTGGCGTGACAAACGCTGTGAGGTGTCTGTGCCGTTCGGCAATGGGAACTTGGTAATAGCCTGACATTAAATCTAACGTAATGAACCACGCTTGACCAGATAAACGAGACATCTCATCTTCAATGATTGGTAATGGATACCGTTCCTTGACAGTCACCGAGTTGAGCATCCTATAGTCAACACACATACGAGTCTTGCCGTCTCTCTTGCGAACAAGGATAATGGGGCTGGCATAATTCGATACAGATTCTCTAATGATTCCCGCATCTAACATCTCGTCTATCATACCGCGGACCTGCTCACGTTCGTGATGTGAGAGCCGGTAAGGCCTGTATACCACGGGACGATCGCTATTAAGTTCGATCTGCATTTCTGTGACATCAGTACACCCTAAGTCCTTAAGGTCGAAAGCAAAACAATGTTCATATCGCTGAAGTAACTCTAAAAGTTTGGTTCGATCTTGCTGAGACGCTAAATCCCCACATTTTATTTGACATTGTTCAATTTTTCTAACGCAATGAAATTCCGCGGCGACGGGAGTATCTGATGAAGACACTGCCCCATTAAAATCTACAACATTTACCTTAGCAGCTCGAGCAAATACAGAAGCTTTCCGCAGCGAACAAGGGATAGAACAGGGCATAATCATAGCGTTCAAAATACCGTCTCTAGCCTGATAGACACCACCTAGTACGACATACTGTTCGCTTGGTTTCCCTACAATTTTCGTATCCAATAATATGTTGCCACAAAATTTAGTCTCCATTGCAGCCCGTACACTTGTGATACCATACAATGTACTATGCCCTACAAAACTAACCTGTTCTAGACGAACTTCATCATCAATGGAACAATGAGATGGTATTTCGGTGGCAAGGTTAAAGAACTGCAACTTAGTCGCATCCTTAAATACCACAATATGAGGCTGCTCCGAAAACGTTTGGCCAATGAGCATCGGTTTTTCGAGTAAGCAGTCGTCCACAATCTTACACACCACAACAGCATCTACGTCATCGATCGATAACTTAAGTAACACTGAACCTAAGGACTGAACAATTCCATTTCCGAAACCTTTCATCATTGATGGTATTCCGTCATGTTCGACTCCTAATTTGCCAAAACTAGTTTCTCTGATTAAAGAAACCTCACTGCCTAAATCTACGAACGCTTCCAGAAAAACGCCATTGACTAGTACGCGTTTTATGTACTTGGCACTAGGATTCGAATTTGATATGCACATTGTTTTCGGTACATTATTTAGTTTTGTAGTTGAATTTTCGGGTTTTGATTGACAACTTTCAGTTTTGTGTCCTATTTTGTGACAGGTATTACATTTGAGTATTGGCTTGGGCACTTCAGGTAAGGGTGCCCTTTCTCCTTACAATTGTAACAAAACAACGAACTATTACCGCCTGCCGTACTGTTAGTTCTATTTTGTTGATTAGTGTCAGCTGAACTAGAGTGGTCAGAGGTTTTGTTTCTAGCAGTATTTTGATTGAAGTTGTCCTTATTGCTTAGTAAAAACTGTAGAAGTTGGTCAGGTTCTGAGCATCGCAAAGCTAAGGCACTAGATTTGGCCGTCCTATCTGTGAGACCATGGATGATACAGTCGACGGCACGTTTACCACTGATTTCACACTGATTGAGTAGGGCAAGTTTCTCATAAAAATAATTTTCAATTGGTTCACTAAACCTACTCCTCCGTCTCAACATGTCCTCCAAGGACTGGCCATAATTTTGTTCGCACGGGAAAGCTTTCAATAGTTTATCTTGCCACTCTGTCCATGAATAAAGAATTGTAGTTAGACTTTGGTACCAAGTTTTGGCCAGTCCTTGCAGTTTCTGCATGGAGAAATGGATTGTAGTTCTTTCGTCCCAGCCGTAAACAGAAGCACATTCATTCACCTTTTTTAACCATGCGTCCATTCTTTGATTTTTTGTGGAAGGATCAAATTCCGGTAAAATATTTTTATAGTCAAGTTTATTGTTTAAATGTGCTTTCTGTTCAAACGACTGTGACGATTTATCATTTTTAAATGACTGAATTATTTTGTAAATATCTCTAGTACTGAAGGAAGGGCTACATGACCTTGAACGTCGCCCCACGCTAGCGTCGCGGCCTTGTTGATCCCGCTGCTGGTGTCGCGAAGGCCTCCTGTCGCTCTGCCGCGGCTCGTAGTCGGCATCGTGCTGACGACGCTCGTAATCGTCGCGGCGCAATTCGCGACGCACGGAGTCTTCGCGCCGCCATCCGCGTCGCTCGGAGTCACCACGCTGTTCACGATGGTCGGAGTTGGCACGCGGACTGCGATGAGACATCCGCAGCTGCTGCTTGGTACGACTCATCCGTAGTTCTGCGTCACGCTCCCCTTGAAGCACGTGTTCCATGCGATGAAGTCGCTGTCGCTGTCGCTCCAAATCTTGTTCTCGCTCCCTCAGCGATCGATTTCCGCTACTACGACGGCTACGGCTGCGTGAGCGCCTCACACCGCTCTGCTCACGATGAGGCGTTGTTAGACGCCGATGATCATCTTTACGGCCCTTGGAAAGATCCATCCTTTCTGCAACTCACAACAATTTACGGTTTTATTTTCGTCCATTATATTTACCACACCATGTTGTATTTATAATTTGTGCTAATAAATGCTAAAGGTGTTTGAGAAATTTCAATTTATACATACCATCCTTAATATTAGGACTAGGGTGGTTACTATTATGAAAGAAGGTGATAAATTTACTGCTAATTATACCGGATAAACCGCCCCGTGAGGTATGAATACATTGGAAAATTTTAATTTAATTCATTGTGACCTTCTACCACTCATATATATATAATTAGGTGACAATCATGTTCTATGTTTAAAATTAATTAGATCAACCAAACAAAAAAACTTTTCAGCTTTATAATATTAGTGTAGATCCTCGATAATATAAAAACAAATTCCAACAAATCTATTTTTTTTTATATATATCACACTATTTATTTGCTATTTACAGTTTTTGACTATGGATACTTACGCAGTTTTACGCCGGTGATACCACTTCTGAGATATAACAGGTTATATCGAATCAAACTCCACACTGTACTTAAATTACACTGTTTATTTTTCCAATCGATATTGTTTTACACAAGTTATAACACCTAGGTGATATTAATCAACAGTACTTTTAATAACTCTCCGCACTATTCAAAAATAATATCAATCCCGCCCAAAAATTGGTTGACCCGCCAACAGCCAACAAAAAAACGTTCCGTCATCGGAAAGTAGTCAAATTAACATCTTTCAATCTTTATAATTCGTATTAAAAATAAATAAAACCTTACAGTAGTCAAATTAACATCTTTCAATCTTTATAATTCGTATTAAAAATAAATAAAACCTTACAGTAGTCAAATTAACAACTTTCAATCTTTATAATTCGTATTAAAAATAAATAAAACCTTACAAATTCCAAATAAATTCAAGTTTTTCTAAGCTTAGAGTGAAACATGATTTTGACAGATTTCAGGATTCAGTTACTGAACTTTAATACATACATTCCCACACATAACCAAACTCCATATTTAATACACGTTATTACATTTTGTATTGATTATCTATAGATAAGACCTATCATGTTTATAACAACAGCCTTAAATGTTCATTGTGGCGTCAAAAAACTCATCTCTCTTTAATATTGCTATCACATTAATAGTGAGCAGGACCTGGTGTGTCCCACATTCCAGGTTCAGACTTAGTCTAGGCAACAATCTCCAAAAATAATAATTTATTGTGATGTTTTACAACATGAATATAATTAATGATTAAACGAACTTACCTGTAAGTGAAGTTCTATCATAATTATACGAAGCTTCGTCTGAAGAGATTAGAAAACACTTGTAGTATCGCATAGCGATCGCCATTCTGCACTATCTTTTAGTTTAGTTTTTTTTTTTTTTTTTTGTAGGTAGGTTGGTAATTTACCCGATCACTCGCCACACTTTAACGATCATTTAGTTTAGAGAAAGGATACTTACCAATATTTCACGATTAGGGAAGGGATCTCATGGTGTTAGTAAACATCAACACAAAGATAGGGTGGGTTTCTAATCTCTTCAGACGAAGCTTCGTATAATTATGATAGAACTTCACTTACAGGTAAGTTCGTTTAATCATTAATTATCCTTCAGCTTCGTCTTTCGAGATTAGAAAACACTTGTAGATATTTAGAGACAATAGTGAAATATTTCAGAGGTAAGTAGGTGTGTATGAGCATTAAGCTTATTTGTACATGACACATACTTACCATATGATAAGTATGTGTAACTCTCTATCATCATGACCTGAAGGTCATAAATAATAAACAATAACTCTGAAAATCAACTGATCCTTTATTTGAATAATCGAGTACTTACGAGGTAGATCATTACTCATACTAACATAATATAGTCACATCACACATATAATATGTATATTCTAATTTTTGTTTTGGAAATTATCAATAATTGTACGAGCAAATGATTCATTATCGCCTGCATCAAGAGGTCTATTATAATACTTGAAAAAAATATTGGAGGTGGCGCTCCAGCCAGCCGTCCTTCTAATGGCATCCATGCTCACACCGAGGCGATGTGCACACGAGGTGGCGGCGTGTCGCGTGCTGTGCACGCTAAACGTCGCCACCGGAACGCCAGCATTGCCCAACGTCGCACGGATCCAGCGGCTTAGTGTCTGGCTAGATACGGCACGATATGGTTTTTTAAGAGTGATGAAAAGGTATTTGACATCACCGCGTAAGGTTGCCGTTTTACATAAATAATCCCGTAATGTTTTTCCAGGGCATATTTGCGGTTTTTGGACAAAGAAAGGTAAGATTAATGTTGGTTGAGGAGAACCAATTCGTGAGGTTTTGATCAGATCTGTTATTTTTATAGATGCTCTAGATTCAGAAAATGATATATTATCTATGTTTATTTTTGATAACATTTGTACTCTGTGTGCAGTAACTAAAGTTAACAGAGTAGCTAGTTTCTTGGTTATCATTTCTAGCGATAACGTTTCATTTGGATAAAGCTTTTCTAGGAATTTTAATACTAATGAAGGATCCCAAGACGTATCATATTTAGGCATTGGGGGACGAGATCGAAATATGCCCTTGAAAAAACGTTTAACATTTTGATCTAATCCTACATGTTTGCCTATAACCAATGATAAAGCAGAGCGACAAGTATTAAGACTCCCGTACCGCGCTCCAGTATTATACAGAATTGTTAAAAAATTTAAGATATCGGGGATAGTAGCAAAATATAAATCAACTTTATTTTGTATGCAGTAATCATGCCATTTCTTTAAGTATACGTTATATTGTTTAATTGAGTTGTGTGATAAAGAGTTCATCATTAGGTTTAATGTTGATGAAGGGACCTGTCTTTTCAAGAATGCTGTCCTGATAATATTGCTGCAGCCAGGGTAATTTGAGTGTGCATATTCCGGCCGCTGGAATGAGGAGAAATTATTAAATTTTCATTCGGTTTTAAATATAAAATCTGGGAAATCACAAGGCTTTTGAAAATAGGGTACCAGGGCTGTGTGGGCCACAGGGGAACAATTAAAATACCCCTGGCTTTATCTGATACTATTTTTCGTAATGTTTTAAGTATTACTGAGAAGGGTGGGAAAGCGTAAAAATAAAAATTTGTCCAATTAATTGTGAAGGCATTAACTTTGTAGGCATCCGGATCACGGTGCCAAGAGACGTAAGTACAACATTTTTTATTCAGTCTACTCGCAAAGAGATCAATCTCTGGATAACCAAAAGCCTGCGCAATTCTTTGAAAAGCAATGGATGATAACTCCCACTCAATATCTGGATGGATGCGTCTAGATTCAGCATCTGCTTCCGCATTATCAACTGAGCTGATGTAGGAAGCGTAAACATGCAACTGACGGCTTTCACACCACTGCCAAAGCCTCTTGGCTAGCTCTGTAAGGTGTGGGAATTGGATGCCTCCCATGCGGTTTATGTAAGAGATAGCAGTTGTGTTATCTATTCTTAGTAGAATTTGACAGTTAGTTAGACTTTTTGCGTAAATTTTTAACCCAAAAAATGCTGCAAGTATTTCAAGATAATTTATGTGCATATTCCGTTCGTTTTCGCTCCACATACCGCTAGCCTTATTGTAACCCTGCACAGCACCCCAACCCATAGTTGAGGCATCTGAAAAAATCTCCAAGTCGTAACTGTCATGTTTTATCTTATTTACTGAATGCTTTATAGCATGTTTCCACCAATACAAATCCGGTAACAAAGATTGGGGAATATTCATGTAACAGTCATAATTATCATTAGTAGTTTTTAAATTGAGGTATTTAATTCTTTCAAATAATTTTGTGTACAGCCAGCCATATTCAATGGCCGGACAAGCTGATGTAAGCAGACCTACAAATCTTGCGAATTCCCTTATCTTACATCTCTCCAGCGATAACATCTTATCAATCTGTTTACTAATATGGTCAATTTTTTCTTCGGGTAAGTAGACTTGGATTTTTTTGGAGTCTATTTTATATCCAAGGAATAAGCAGTCTTTACTTGGAACTAAAATGCTTTTGTCGTAATTTAAAATAAAACCTAACGAGGTTAACAATGACCTAGTTTGATTTAAATTCTTTAGACATGTATTGTATGACTGTCCTATCAATAACCAGTCATCCAAATAAACGGTTGATACATAGCCAGTGGAGCGAAGAAGTCTAGCCACTGGCTTTATAATTTTGGTAAACACGTATGGGGCTGTACTAAGACCGAATGGCAAAACATTAAACTCATAAAGTAGAAGATTCCACTGAAAACGCAAGTATTTTTTAAAATCTGGATGTATTTTGATCATAAAATAAGCATCTTTAAGGTCAATTTTTGCCATGAAACAGTCTTTAGACACTAATTTTATTGCAGTTCGAAAATCTTCAAGTTTGAAATGTTCTGTGTCAATAAATTCGTTTAATTTCTTTAAATTTAGTATGAATCGCCTTTTTCCATTTGGTTTTGGTACTAAGAATATACTAGATATGAATTGACCCTCACATGGCTGACATTTTGAAATAGCACCAATCTTTGACAGATCATTTATGGCTTCTTCAAACTGAGATTTTTCATGCATAGAATAATTTCTTAATGGTGGAATAGTATTTTGAAACACAGGGCGTGAAAAAGGGATTTTGTATCCTTCAATATATGAAAGAATTACTGGATCATTAGTGAGAAGCAGCCATTGTTGATAGAATTGAGCCAGTCTCCCAGCATACTGTACCGGAGATGATGTTGTAGGCGCCAGCATCAGCGACGGCTGCGCGTCATGTTGCGCGAGGGCCGCTGATTGTATGATCTCGAGGAGCTCGCGTGCTGGCTCCTCGTCCGACGACCCTCCGCCGGAGCTGTTGTGTTCGTCGTCTTCGGAGGCGGCTTGCGCGCTGCATACGAACCTTTCCAGTTTTTTGAAGTTGACGGATTTGGTTTACTTGTACTAGGTTTTGGTGTAGGGGCAGGAGGTTTTAACTCTGCGCCAGATTTGTTAATTGCTTTAGCAGCTTTTAGAGTATCAGTTAGGTTCTGTCCGAATAGAAATTCGTCAATCTTCGTATTAATGAGAGACTCTTTCATATCCTTCTTGACTGCGTAGAGGATAAAGTTACGTCTGGCAATAGTATCGTTATGTTGACAATCACACATGGCACGTCCGGTGTTCATCAGGATACGTAAGAGATCTGTGTTCTTTTCTTTCGAGGAGAGGACGAGCGAAATTGCCTCGCCGAGGCCTGAAATTGCTGATGCCAGCAGATTTGTTTTGCTTCTATCGCTTTATCGCGTTTTATTATGGTCTCAGAAAGAGCGGCTTTGATTTCCAGATTTAAAGCTGGCGCACCGATAAGCTTACAGTTCCCTGGTATAAGAAATTTTTCATTGATTTCTTTACGCTCATCTTTGGACAATCCTGCCGTTGCTGTATGCTCAAAACGAACTGCAACTTCCTTTTGTATATCTTTCCCATAAATTATTACTTGCGTGGGATCAACTCCAAGAATTTGCAGTATATCGTCATCCAGTTCTATTTCGGAATTTTCGGGTATGATATCTTCCGAACATACGGTGGGTTCCAGGCGAGCATTTTCTTGTGGAATGTTTGACGGACTCATCGCGCCCTGGTCTGCCACCGTGCCCTGGTCTGTCGTCGCTGGTTCCAAATCCGATTCGGCGTGGCATGGAGAAATCTCGTCTGTAAGCAGACGAATTGAATATCAATTCATGGAATGTGAATAATGAAGAAGTAGCCCTTCAAACTACCCGCAACATTATGTATAAATAACCATGAGGAAGTGCTTACACTGCAAGCTCATTTAGAGTATATGCCAATAGTGAGGAGGTAGCCCCATATAAGCTACCCGCAACACTATATAAATGGTAAGGAACAGCCACACGAACTGCCCTCAATACCGTATTACACGAACAAAGAGCGGCACGAGTTTGCCTACAACACCGTGTAAATTACAGGTAAATGGCACGGAGCAGCCCCACAAGCTGCCCGCAATACCTAATACCTATAAATGGCACGAGACAGCCCCAAAAGCTGTCCGCAATACCATTCTTACGAGGATATAGTTCACTTATTCAAGGTTATGAAAGAAAAAAAGTACTCACTGTTAACGGTATCAACTTGTTGACCTGGTGATTCCCGCGACGAGGAAGACGAACTGGAAAGCACTCTGACACGCCTAGAACGGCGAGCAGGTGTTGTTTGTCCATCACATTGACGTATTTTATTTTCAATCTTCCTTAACTTTTTCAACAAAACTTCATAATTATGATCACTTCCTTTCCTTTTAGGCATTGTTTAAGCTTATCTATTAATTACCGAGTAAAAGATACAACGCCAATACACGAGCGATATGGACGAGTGCAGTCTGGCAGAGCACTAAAATGCGAATGATCGTTAAAGTGTGGCGAGTGATCGGGTAAATTACCAACCTACCTACAAAAAAAAAAAAAAAAAACTAAACTAAAAGATAGTGCAGAATGGCGATCGCTATGCGATACTACAAGTGTTTTCTAATCTCGAAAGACGAAGCTGAAGGATAATACAAAACCTTGGTTTAGTATTCACTGTTATACGTAAAGAAAAAAACTAATTTTTATTTGTATTTATAATAATCAAATAATTACCTAGGTAAAAAGCATCTTAATTACTATTAAATATTGCAGAGACACTGAATGTAACAATTAGAACAATGAGTTTGATCTTATCTTTGATTTATGACTTACTAACATAAAATTCTCTTTTAAAAATGAATTTAAGAAAAGAAAATTAACAATTTGTCCAATTGCGTTTTATTTTGGTATAAAAGATAAAGATGTATTTATTTTTAGAATAATAAAGCTTACGATTACCATTTTAATTCATGTCATTCAATTAGAAGCCTTTCCATTAGGTAATATAAGACAACCAACCAAGCAAGATTTTTTACCAAGTAAAGTAGGTTCTAGCATTCAGACTGATAGTCGCATTAATGTTGTTCAGTTGAATCACAGCGAGACTGGAAGCCGGCAATTCAACTACCACAGAGCTTGGACCAAAATTTATAAAATAATAATACGCTCAAAAATAAAACACTAGCTGATGCCCGTGGGCCCGCTCGCTACAAATCGAATATGATGTCACAGGAACAAAAAAAAAACGTGATAAAATCCCCTATGTGTAAATCCTGGTTATAAACTACCAGTGTGCCAAGTTTCGTCTAAACCTGTTCAGTTGTTTTTGCGTGAAAAAAGAACAAACATTCATCGTACATCCGTCCATTATCATATTAGTAGGATTTATAATAATGCAAACGCTTGCTTGTGCAATGGAAAAACGAGTTTTTTATTATGTCTGCCTCAAAGTAAGACCGGACAGTGTTTTTGCATCCTATCATAAAATGTTTAGGATTCCAGTATAGTTATATAACTAGGCCAGATTAGATTATAGCCAGACATTAAGTTATATCAATTTGTACTACTTTGAAATACCTACAAGATTTTCCAGTGAAATGGGTGGTGAATTTCAGATAGGCAATCACTCTGAGTAAACTGCCGAAAAGAATCCTGTTTCATTTTAGTTTGGAAACTGACCTCAACATAGTTTGAGAAAGAGCAAAAGGAGCAAAAGAGCAAAACAAACAAACAAACAAGCAAAGTCTTATATATTATTTGCTGCTATCGCGGAAAAACTCAAGGTTAAGCTGAATCTGAAAAACTAAAATTACAACGTAATGGTAAAAAAAATGTCTGAAATAGATTTCGCAATACCTATACCTCATTAGGGATCCATGGTAGCTGATAAAACTTTTCACACAACAACATTTGTCTTTCCCATTTCCTCGTTTTAACATTTTGGGCGGTCGTCCTCCAGATTAACTAGATTCACCTAAACACCAGTTTTAAACAGCTATCTAGCAGGCTTCCACATCAGAACTCGTTTGATTAGGTGATCCAGTTTCCTTCATTAAGACTGGATATCAGAATTGTAATAACTTAACGACTGTCAAAGATCAACGCATGTCAGTCGAGGCTAACAATTTACGTGCTTTCCGACACATGTAAGGTTAATAATTAAAAGATAATTGGTCTAATAAAGACTAATTAAATTTGTCCTACACTAAGAAATCTCTGTTCAAGAGATAAGTAGGTAGGTCTGTTGAAGGACTGATCGTGTGGACACCCAAACACCCAAACTCATATCAACCATTCGTGGATCACACGCACGCTTGTCCTAGATGGAGATCAAAATCACAGCAGGTTACAAACAGTGGGTTTACCGTGGTGACCTTTACCTCTCATCTATCCGGACAGTCACTGACACACACCTCCGTCCAGGGGGCAGACGTTATATTTCATAATTTCAATTTATGCGGAATCCTCAGAACAAGCCCGACTCGCCACGTCACTTATCTGACAATAATTTAACATTACCAATGATGTAATTACAGTAATGACACGGGAGATTACAATCTGCGGTTTTGACCGACCGGTTAAACAGTGTCGCATCTGTACGTATCCATCAATTCTAGTAGGTAATGAAATTGACGCTTTGGAAGTGAAACTTCTTCTGCGACTTCCAACAAGGTTGCGTTAAATATTCAACGTTCATGGGGAGCGGGAATAAAAAGAGGCGGAGCGAGAGTGAATGCGTGGTACTCTAATTACGAAGTTTTTCCTTCCGTGTGGCGGGATTTCACGCCCTTTTTTATCAATGAAACAATTAGTAGTCTTATGTATCCGGCTTCACACCGTATTTTGTGGAACCACTGGAAAGCTCTGAGCTATAAAATATTGACACGACCTACTTTACTGAATAGCGTAGTTTCCCATGGTAAGAAGGATTGCTCTGTAGGACACTTTTTATGATGGCGAATGGAGTTGTATGATTCTTTTCATTTGTGTCTTAGTATTCTTTAAAATAAACATTGGCAATAGCACAACAGTGGTAGCAGTAGATAGTAACTCGAAGAGGGATCAGGAGAACAGGAAATGTCGAATAGTTCTGTTATGCTTCACGAAATTAAACATTTCGCTTAAACATCTTGATATCACTTTCTTACATACATTGTTTGATTCAGCGTAATGTTTTCTTGAACTCTTTAAATTATTACTAACCTATTTTGGCCAAAATGCTAATAAATCTGATTTTTTTAACGTGTTTTACATGGAAGAGATTACCTTTTCAAGTGTAAGTTACCTACAATGTTACCTACACCCTCAAATGTAATTCAAAATTCAAGGTCTGTTTCCAAGCGCGCTGTTTGCCTAAATTTCTCAAAAAAGCACCGACATACAAATTCCGTGAATTATAACCAGCTCGAGTGTTGACAGCAGGGCTATTATAAATTTAAATAAATTGTTACACGAAGTAAGCTTCTATGAAATCTGCCGGTATAACCAGTTTCCTCTAATATTTTAACGAATTTACTGCATAAGGTGCAGTTTATGGTTTGTGTTGATAGTTTGAGTTAATACGCTTTTTATTGTTTTTATGTAAATTTATGTTAGCACAGGTATGAAGTTATACAATTAATAAATCATAGCTGACTTATCTTCAAACCAGTTTGGATATTATTTTTCCACATAGCGGTGTAAATCATTGTTAATCTGGAATCAAGTAATCCTGGGTCCTATACATCTTTTGAAGATCCCCAAAAAGTTCTAATAAATTATTCTATTTTATTGTGGAACTATTATTGGTTATCATAAGTTTTTCTATAACTTACCAATAATTTGGACATAGGTTTTTAAATAAAATAGTCATAAATCATACGAACCAAAGCTTTGACAAATCTTTATTGTATTCTGAAGTTCAATAAATTAGCGTGTTCATAGTAATCTGTCAAAATAGGTATGTAGTGTACCTACCGAGCTCGGCACTACTCGCTTAACTAGATGTTGCCTACGGGTCTTCGTAAACCCAGCCCTGAACTTCAATTTCTTTTCGCAAATACGAAAGTTATACCTAAGCCCGGTGTAAACTAATTTTCGAAAATTAAAATTAATTTTCGAATTCTTGCATTCTTCGTTAAAAATATACCTATTTAGAGCGAAAGGCGGAGGACCGAGTGATGTGCTGCGACTTGGAGTAGGCCTATGTTTAGCAGTAGACTGAGACAGACTCAGTTGATAGGACTTGGATCTAGGATGTTATTTGCATGTACAGGAGCTGTGTCAATTGACAGGGATTCGCCGAAACAATTTACATAAACACATATTATTACAGGCATTACCTTCGATTACAGACAATTATAACTATAAAACGGTTAATGACTAATTGTGTATTGATGCACACTTATCTATTAATGTTTAACAGATCGAAGTCATTGAACAGGACAGGTGTAGGAGACTTGACAATATCTCTCAAAGTAAGATGTCTGCCATCGTGTAAGTGAGATGCCGCTCTACAACGCAGAGTGCGCTGTCCTGCTTCCACAGCTGCTGCACTCTTTCTATATAAGGTGGTGGTAGTTCTTCAGGTTGTTATAATCTGTGATAATTGCTTACTTACTCAATCGTTATTGGCTATTTAGTATTATTATAAACCGTTTTCCTTGCATAGAAATGTAATGTATGTAATGGCATTGAACAAAGTCTAGTTTTGTTTATCAGGAGGCGATTTCAAATATATTTTTCTTTTAAATACGATTTCATCTAGGTCAATGTAAGACGCTTTTTGTAGGTTTTTTGTTTGAATATAAGAATGTTACTAGCAAAAAATATAAAAAAGTAACAACGCGCATAAGCGCTCCGATAAATGTATCTTATTTACCAGGCTTAGTCATAATATTAATAAGTAATGTAGGGCTCTTCAAACTTGCTTGATCTCATACCTGTCAGGCAGTCGTCAGCTACTTGTCCCTGCTTCTTAAAGGGACGGCAATTATGTAAATTCTAAGAACCGTTACAAGAAAACCTGTTTAGCGGAGAACATATTACGCAATTGTTGTATTACACGAGTGTTTATTTAACTCTGTTTTATATCATCAAGCTTGCACGTCACGGCGTATGCAGGGAACATAAAATATATGTTCTGTGTTACGGTCAAGTCAAGATCAGGGGTCAAGACGGTTGTCAGCAAGCTCAGGGCTCATTGCGGCACTGCCAGGCCAGCGGCATTGTCCGGAAGGGTTACGGCGGCCCCGGTACACAAAAGTTGAAGGAAGGAATATGGGTGGGTTTTGGTCAGAAGTCAGAGATTCCCTCCACTTCTTAAGTGAGAAAAGTATTTGGTGATTTCCCGTCCAGAAAATAGAAAAAAAGAGCAGACGGTCTAGTCTGTTGTGTATTTTACTAATAATATGAAAAAAAATCTAATCTAATCTTTTGTGCGAAAAGAATTAGCAATAGACGAGTGGATCAATTATGGAAGTCAGTTTTTCTCGGTTCACTGATGGGCTCAACACAACTATCCTCTCACCTCTATCCTCCTGATACCTACCCGTAGTTCCGGTCTAGATCAAAGTTAAGCTTAGCTTGGCTGTGTATAAGTAGGTAGCTGTAATAATTTCATTATTTTCTTTGTGCAAATTTTATTTTGACAATGATATCGCTGGCCCTTTCATTACAAGACTCAACGAGTACCTACTACGTCATATTACACTACTTCCCAGCCCAAAGCAGCTAAGCTTGCGTTTTACTAAATATGAAAAATATGCTTTGAATTCTTCCTTCCTCTAACCATTAACCGCCATGGGGACATGGCGTAGCAGTCAATGAAAAAATATATTATCCTCACGATTGCATAATGTTTATGACTTGTATAATAACAGAGATTTAATCAGAAAAGCAAGGACAGCTTCAGATTTTAATAATTTCTGTCCGTCTAAAGAATCAACCGTATGACCCCAAGTTTCAGGAAAGTATGCTTTTTGGGGTTGCTTCATTTAACACTAGATTCGTATAATGTATAGTTTGCAAATCTCCACCCTGTGTAAAGTCCACTCATATAATTTCTTGATGTAATTCCAACTACTGCATGGAGTACCGCTTGTACCAGTCGCATAGACAGTTGTGCTGCGATCCGGTACCAGGCGGACGTATACTTATATATCTATCTATATTTTATATGTAATCTTACATTATAAAGATAAAATATAATATCCAGTTTATTAAACCAAGATCTAATATATTAGTGAGGTGTTGTGTTTTATTCAGAAAAATGTTGTAAGTATTTATTATTATTTAGAAATGTAGAAATATTCGAATAGTGCAAGTATGTTAAAAAATTTAGAAATTGTATATTCAAGAATGACGTCAAATACGTACATTGAATAAGTCATACCATTTATTGCTTTAATTAAATTTTTAACAATTAATAAATCTAGTATGCGTATTTTAAAAGAGTTGTAAGTTGCAAGGTTGGTCATAAAATCAACAACATTTTTTTTTAATTATCATTCACTAATAACTTTTGAAAACAAACAAATTTATAAGAAAAGTATTTCATTAAAATAAACTATTTAACAACTGTTTTGGACGTTTGGATGGGATGTCGTAACCTAGATATTCCCTCGAAAACCGCTGAACCAGTAAAACCAGGCCCAAATACCTAGTTAAGCAAAAGTAATTATCACAATACTACAAAGAACTCGATTCATTAAAATTATAAAAAGTCGCCCTCCGCTTCCTCAACTGCGCAGGCGCAGACACCGGGTATAAAACACTGCAGGAAAACTGTTGAAGTATCTGTAACATGGCCGCCCAGCCGGCCAGTTTACGCAATGCGATTACTTCGCATCGATAGGTTTTAGCTAAGTACTAGAGTTACGATAAAAATACATCATTCCATAAAAACTAAGCTGTTCATTAACCGAATGCTAGACGCAGGTCCGTGTTACTAATCGAAGATTGTATTTATTTTAAGTCACTTCATGCTAATTTCTTTAGACGCAATTAATCACTTATATTATTTTTTTCCTAATAATTAATTATCTTAATTCCTTTTTTGCCTGTGTTCGAGTATATTAACACAGATCACACATAAATTATTTTATTAGATACTAGGTGACCAGCGGACGTCGTCTGCATGAATTAAAAATACTTAATTTTTCTAAAATATAAATCAGCACCTGCCCACCAAAGCCCCATAAAATCGGTCTAGTCTTTTCAGAGGTTAGCTAGAACAAACAGACAGACGGATAAAATAAGAGTTTAGTGTATTTACCGAATATAATATATTCAAACATATACATGCAGTAAAAACGGTTATTTAAATATTACAAAGAGACCCGGCGAACTACGTACCGCTTGAAAGTCGATGATTACGATGGAGACAAAATATTAGGAGTGGACAACCCTTATCACTTAGGGTTATTAAAAATAGATAGTAGCCGAATCTCAGACCTACCGAACACGCATATAAAATTTGGTAAAAATCGGTGAAGCCGTTTCGGAGGATTATTGTAACTAACATCGTGACACGGGAATTTTATGTATAAGATAGATATACTTACATATTATATGAAAATAAATAGTTATGCGAATGTCATTTAGGTAGCATTACAGTAATTTGCCAGCGTTTAAATTACGTACCATTAACGGTTATTAAGTTGTTCCTCTAAATTGTCACAAAAAACATATCTTCAAACGCAAAACTTGCTACCAGCAAAAAGATCGAATAGGTGGAATAGGTGACTTCGCGATTTTATGCATTTGAATGTCAAAATAACAAGTGTGTGCCCTTTACTTATTAATATGTTTTAATTTAAATAGTGAAGATAGGATTTGAATACAGGCAAATATAACAATATGCGGATATATAATAGGAAACCCAAATAATCTATACTAATATTGTGAAGACAAAAATATTTTTTGTAACGAATAAGCTCGTAAGCTAGTCGACCGATTTTTTTTATCCAATATAAAGCTTGGTTCTCTGGGAAAGTCATAGGTGATATACCATCACGCTATCAATAAGAGGAAATAATTAATTTCGTGCATGACACGGTTTAAGTTAAATAAAAAAGATGTATGACGCAAACGGTGTTTGTCGGACCGGTGCGGGCGGTGCGGGCGATAAAGTCCGCGACACCATGTTTCTTTCTCTTTAGAATAGAATAGAATACTATTTATTGCACACAATACAAACAAATGTGACGAGTACAAAAGGAAGTCTTATCGCTATAAAAGCGAAAGGTTAAATTAGTATAAAGATTTTTAGTTCTAAAACAACGGAGTTGGAGTCATGGAGTTTCTTGCCGGTTCTTCTCCATAAGAATGACACTTTGGAACCGTGCAACTAGAGTCAGTAATTTAACGTTTCAAAAGTGCCTGAGAAACGGCCTATTTGAAGTAAAAACTTTATGGTTTTGATTTTGAACGGTTATTTTCGGAGGTATTTTTATGATATAATGTTAATTTTTACAAGACGGACAAAGTCACAGGCATCAGCTATTAAACCATAAACAAGATAATATTTAAAATCAACTCAAGTTTTTTTCTTTGCTTAAGCTCAATCGGAAACCGAGAAGAGAGTCAAATTTAACAAAGATTGGACTACAAACATAGGGACAGGTGAAAGTTAACAAAACTTATAAAAAATAGGATGCTACGAACTTATTTAAAGAATAAATAAAAATCTAAAGGTTATTTTAACATCGTAAGAAATCTAAACTCTTCAAATAAAGTTATTCAACTAAGTACCACACAATGTTTATTATTAATTGTTATATAATATGTTATATGGACATCCTAACAAGATGAATATATTTACATAACTTACATATTATTTAACTGACATATGGCATTGCAACACCAACAAATGTTATGTCTTAATAAACAAACCGGTCAAGTTCGTGTCCGTAGCGTGCGGTTCCGTACAAATGAAATGAAGAAAACAAATTAATAAAAGGAACATATTTGTACCGTTACTTTACCTATTTTTTTTCTAGGTGCGACGTCATTATGTTATCTGTGATATCTAATATGTCTTGCTAGATACAGTCTGGTAATAGACGGATAAACAGACCGCAGAACTTTAATATTAGGGTTGTTTTTGCCTTTTTTTGCATACGGGACTCTAAAATTGATTGATTATTTAAAACATATGTTAATGGCATATTTTAATGTTTCGTTTTTTTTTCGTAAAATTTATCTTAACAACAACACACAATCATATTGTAGCAAAAACTCGAGGTCAAGTGTATGTAATATAAGTAGGTAATATAGCACTAACAAAAAAATCTGTATATTTAATCCCAAATATGAACTATTTATTTATAGAAATAACTAAACTATAGGTTCTACACCGGTACATTTGTAACAAACCGTCACTCTGTCCCATTTAATTTGGACCTTAGTACCAAACTTCCTTATTCATTACCTGACCTATCGACTAATTAACATTTGAAACACAGTAAAGTAACTACTTGTTATAATCTGGCCTCTATTTACTTCCCAGTGCAGCATCAGGTCCCGTAAAACCCTTTCCCCTGGAGGAGGAGTACAAGAAGAACACCAAAGTAACCCCGGAGGACATCAGAAAGCTGCGACAATGGCTGGACACGCAACCGCATCTGCCCGCGGAACATATCACTGGTTAGTAACTAGCATTTATGAAATAACTGAAGAAATATATTGAAAACAGTCCAAAATCTCAAAAAATGTGGAGGCATTATAAGAAGTTAATCCAGCACCTGGTAACATATCACTCTTTGTATACCTTTTAAATACCGAACATTTCGTTGAGATTTCGCCGGAGCGCGGGCGGTGCGATAAGCAAACTCGTTTGATCTATACATATAAAAATAAATACCTATTTCCCTTGGTCACGGCATCCCGCGCGAACTACTCGACCGAATTCGCTTATTATTTTTTTCTTGTATTTGCAATTGTCAGGAGAACGTCCTCTGAAAGAAAAAAAAATAGCACGGAAAATTAGAAAACTTAAGAATACTGCACCACCATATTAAGTAATCCTGACCTTTGTTACGATAGCAATTTGTTCGATCCAAAAGCATTCAGAACGGGACCTATGTAACCACGCGGATGAAATAGCGGGACATAGCTAGTATTTTAATAGAGACCGCGGAATGATATAGAGAAACACTCACTAGCTGCAAGCCTTTGCCGAGATATTGCACGTTATAAGGAAATCTACAAGTGTAACCTCACCATTATGCTGAATAACAATAATTGGAAGTATGTGTGATTATCTCTTGCCCCATAACCTCTATCTATCTAAATATTTAGAAATAATTAATCCAAAAACAATACACAACGATAGACTGAAATCGAATCCAGTGAATTATCCAGAATTATCAACGATTAATTGGATTTAATCACATGAACTAATCTTCTTTCATTGCGTGACCGTGATTCATATTTCCCACAATGGCGGGGTGACGATTTGTTTAATTAGATGTTGTACAGAAGTCAATGGCGCAGTGGTTGTTGTTAGTAATTAGATGCTTCCTCAATTACGACAAAATGGCGCCATTGATTGTAATAACCACGAGTTAGTTGTGCATGTACCAAGCTTTTTCTTTCTTTTTATAGTTCTTATTTGGCAAAGCTCGGTGAGCTAAACGACATTAGTATTCATTTCCTGCTCCTGCTTATTATAAAGTCTAAAAGCCATCAAATACATGATCTCATTGTATATTGTAATGTAAATCTTTTCAAGTCCCAACACCAAAAGACGTTTGACGATTGGCATCGTAGCTCCCGACCGGATAGAGCGATTTCATTTTTTTTTTTATTTGAGTTGAATTATATTATGTGAGAGTTTTCTTAGACATGTTTGATAAATATGTTCACAAAATGTCAAAGCAAAAATTTACAGTAATATCTTATTCAGTAATTTAAACCTTAAGCGGTTAATTAATTATGAGTGTCTTATAATTAATTAGCCGGTTGATAAGAATCGGATCACAGACAAAATTATATTCGTGATGCAAGACAAAGTCGGGTTATAAGTCCAGTTTGAAGTTCAAATAAGATGAGGCACGCGAGCACCGCGGTAGTGACGTGACGTGACACGAGAGTCCTTGAGGTAATGAGAGCTGGTTATCCGAGTAACAAGGTGCCGCCACTAAACGACAATTAAATGGCCATAACATGCAGCTATTAAACCTGTGACTGGTCGCCGTGTTGTAGGTGTTTTGTGTAAACGTAAATACATATTTTTTTCTTTGTGAGAAGTGTTTTTCTGTAGAATTGCATTCATGTAGTAAAAGAATTACATCGAGTAGGAAAAAAGTTATAGCCATTTAGTGAATTGATAATTAAGCATTTTTTTATAAAAAAAAAGTGACATCCACAGTATGGAGTTTAGTCTTTGTGTCGCGGGAGTATCACAAATATACCAATCACATGCACAGAGTCACCACGTCTCGTGTATTCGTGGATTCGAAACCCGAGCGATACGACGCGCACTGGGGGTTTGGCGGGACTCTACTTGATGACTTGTCTTTATGAATATTATTTGACTAAAAATATTTTATACATGTTTTTTCTTACAAAAAAACAATGTGAAACATTATTTTGAAATCTCGTGCGTTTAGTCATTTATAAAGAGACCAGTCATATGTTATAGGGTCGAAAACAAAAACTTTTGTGTTCAACATACACCCCAAAAATTAAGGCGTTTAAAATTCTTTTGAGTCTTTTGAGGACCATATTTTCAACCACACACTAAAAGCCATGTAGCAATATAAATGACCTTCCATTTTTGCACGATAGGATCAGTAAATCATTATTTTGGCTGACATGAAATTACATGAGAGTGGTAGGATGGTAGGTACACGTATCTAATAATTAAATAATTATTTATAATGGTTGTTATGACATAACCTTGGAATGTAACTTGTTGTGTTTTTCGTAATGGTTAGCAAAAAAGAAACCACGTTTATTTCGGTACGTGACATGTATTTTTATAATAAGCTACAAGATTCACTGTTGCTATGACATCGTTAATCGTATGTCTAGAATCGCTATGAAGGTACAACTGTACTTAAAACAATTTCAGCTACATTTACGGGATGGTAAAAGTCAAAACAGAATATCTTTTGACCATATTACACTACCTACACTATTGTGCATAGTCTTCCAGTTTACCGATTCTAATTTCCACTGCTTTTCGTATCCATCTTAAACCTGAAATATTTATAATAAAGTATGGATTTGTTAATTTTCAGATTTGGACCTCATCCTGACATTCCACTGCGTGAACCGGAGCGCAGAAGTGGCGAAGCAAGTCCTGGACCTGCACTACACGCTCAAGACTCTCTTCACATCCTTCTTTAAAGATAGGAAAGTCGATGACAAGATATTGAAGACCATGAGCACTTAGTGAGTTTCTTTTCATTCAACGTGAATTAAATTCTTTTATTAGGCTCACCTCAAAACTTACTTCCAAACTGAAACGTTTCGTAAATTTTCAGACTCGCAATTCTTTTATTTTGTGGTTCTTGGAAACACCATGGGCTTACGTTTTCAGTGGATGTAACTAAAATGATATGAAACAACTAAGGAAGCTTTTTATTAACAGTTCACGTATACCCGAGTGGTTGAGGTCACTACGCCAAACCCGCTGAGCGTGTCGTGAGGCGGGTTTGATCCCCGCGTAGGGTATGCATATGTGTGATCCACGAAAGCTTGTCCTGAGTCTGGGTGTATTCGTGCATGTGGCATGAATGTTTGTGAAACCTACCGCGACAAAAGGATTAAATTCCTTTATGCGGGAGTCGTTTCTCAAAAAAATAAACAGTTACATTAAAAATACCCAGAACTAATAACAAAGCAGCAACAAAACTAAAGGATGTAAAAGAGTATCTTTGAACCTTGTCTCGTTCGCTGACTAAAGAAAATGATGTCAGTACCTACCTATCCTCAAATTCGTACAAAACCTATGTAGCTACACCATACTTATTTTCATTCAAGTGCACAAATTTATCTTAATACTAACAAATTGCATTATATTTCCAGTGCCCTCACTCCACTAGAGACCAGGGCGTACGACGACTCAGCCATCATATACTGCGGGCTGGTGGACTACGACCCTAAGAACTTTGTCTTCGCTGATGCTGTTAGGTACGTGACGTCATTCTTCCACATTTAAGTGCCGGCACACGTGGGCTCATCTCTTTTACTTCTTTGTGTATTGTCACTTCTGCCTTTCCCGAAAATTGGTTTTGTCTTTCCTTTTTTTCTCTACCCGTATTCGTGAGGATACTTATCAAGTTCCCTCGCCGCCTCTTTATACTTTAATATTTCTATTTTTCCACAAGAGCAATCATATAACGTCTTAGCTGCAGAGCCACATATCAGGATAACGAAACAAATGTATTACATCTTAACAAGATTTTCTCCTAAATGAGATAGTTCAATTAAATTGTATATTCTTAATCAAAATTTAATTAGTCTTGAGACATTGCCGCTGAGAATCAAAATACCACTTTAGAAACCAAACGGCCTTCAAAATATTAAATCATTTTGAATTCACTTTAGACAAAAAAACTTTGCGCTAAAAGAGATTTTGATCTTATTTTTGACCTTGACGAGCACAACTTGCGGTATCACGCTTGCTCCCCGTGACCGAAATGTTAAATTTTCTAACAGTGACAGTTGTTTAAAGAAGAACCTTTTACATTTTCAGGGCATGCCTCATGGTGCTAGACTTGTGGCAGTACTCTGCTGGCACGTGGCCCGGCTTCGTCATCGTCATCGACCTGGACCACGCCACGATATCGCACATCACCAGGCTAGACGTCCAGTCCGTTCAGCAGTTTCTATACTTCCTACAGGTAACAAAATTGGTGCACAATTAGTGGTAATCGGTAATAAAATTCGGAGCTATTTTCAATTTGAAGAAGACTAGTAATGAGGTTTTGAGAATTTTAAATTCAAAACAAGTTTGGTGGTATTTTTTTTGTGGTTCTCGCATATGGTGCAAGTTGTCAACAACCTTATAATAATGTACCTACTAACAAAAGGGCTAGGAAGACCAAATCGATGAGCAGCGCATTTAAAACGTTCTGGAAATTTTACGTTTTATAAAAAGAAAATACTATCTTTTCAGGAAGCTATGTTATTAAAGATCAAAAGCTTACACTTCTTAAACGCGCCGTCGTTCATGGACCGGCTGATGATGATCCTGCGACCGTTTCTCAAGAAGGAGCTCCTGGAGATGCTGAGCATTCACCAGATAGGATCCACCACCATCGGGAAGTTCTTCCCGATTGAAGCTCTGCCCAAGGACGCCGGTGGACAATATAAAACCCGTCAGCAATGCAGAGGTAGGTTTCAAAATCTTGGGCAAAAATCATGCAATTTTTTATTGACTACTTTACTTACAAAACGCACTGTATCTTCCTATCGTGATGTGTTTTTACTTTTTATCTTTGGGTTTATCAAGTCAAACTAGCCCTTTTACGGTCTACTCGAGTCAGTCCTTTAAATCTTGTAATCCTGAACTGTGACCGCTTTTTTCCAGATGACGTAATAGAAAAATTCACGAGTACAAAGGAGTTCTTCGTGGAAGAGAATAAGAAGCGAGTGGTGGAGGCGAAGCGGCCCGGCAAGCCGAAGACCATCTCCGACATCTTCGGCGGAGTGGAGGGCTCCTTCAAGAAGCTCGATATCGACTGATGTGCTGCGAACCACTAGGAGTTCTAGAACTAATGTATTGTTTGTTTGGTGGAGTAATTTAGTAGACCGCATTCAAACCAAACGCCTACTTAATTTAGAGGCGGCTGTTTGATTTGAATGCGAGCTAAAAATTTAATTGGTTTATATTGTAATTGTATTATAAGTACGAGTTTTTCAAAATTCTGAATTCTTGTTACCAGTTAGGCAGGTTACCAGTTCTTCTAATTTTAAGATACTAGTGTAAGTTTGAACATGTATGAGTATTGTTTTAAATATAAAATATTGCCTGGCTTTAGCTGTTTCAAATGTTTTATTTTAATAAAATCAACCATAAATGATGAGATAAGAATTGAGTACTGAATGGGTGAGCTATTTAATTTAATAAAAAAGGTAATGAGAGCATTTTATCATGATGATGACGATTACCTATATTGCAAAAATATCAATACGAAAGCTAAGTGAACAAAATCCATGACGATACAAATAAGTAGGCAAATATACTTACTCTCAAGTCTCGTCTTTTATTATTTTGGCAGGCGTCTGATGCGGTAAATAAACATAATGCAGATTTTAATCAATGATTTAGCAGTAGCCCGCGGTTATGACCGTTACTTTTCGAAATCTTTTATGAATGTATGAGTTAAGCATTACGATTTTTCTTAATATTAAGCAGCACACATTGGATTCTAGCTATTGTTTTATCACCTTTGTATCTCATCCAGTGAACTATGTTCTTTTGAGAAATAAAGCATCTTTGAACCTAAAATGATCCCATGGGAACATAAAATCTGGGTACCAATTGGGCGTCCTAATTCTTGGGTACAGTTTTTTTTGCGTGAAAGAGGAACTGTATACATCCATGCATCGTATTTATAAATACATCCATACATACTAACATTTACGTTTATAGTATGAGTAGGACAAATTTGTCAAAATAGTTGTTTTTTATCCCCGCCGCAGTCAGTCTATCAGTGGTTCACACGGCTGAGCTGATTCGAATGTATTTTTTATAGTAGTAGACTTCAACGGTTTGAAATCCGGATAAATATCTAAAATGTATTCTGAAGTTATCTACATCTCATCATCATTGGCCTAGCCTTTTCCCAACTATGTTGGGGTCGGCTACCAGTCTTACCAGTTTCAGCTAAGTACCAGTGTTTTACAAGGAGCGACTGCCTATCTGACCTCTCAACTCAGTTACCTGGGCGACACGATACCCGATGGTTAGACTGGTTGTCAGACTTTTCAAGCTTCTGACTACCAGTAACGACTGTCAAAGATGTAAGAATAACAGCCGGGACCCACAATTTAACATGCCTTCCGAAACACGGAGGAAGTCCTTATGACAAAAATGGTCACCCATCTACGGACCAACCGCGTCAAGCATAGCTTAACCTGTGATCGTTTCACTTCTGCGGTTATAGCTTAGCCACGAGCTCTTCGAGTTGAAGTTATCTACAGTTTTGTTGTAAACTCTAAATTGTTTTCTTTGGTGTTTGCAGTTTGCGGTGCTAAAATCTACCTAACAGCAGCGGTAGATGGCGTCAACCTTTAAAAAGCTGAGGGGCTACCACCACGTCTTTTAGCAATATTATTATGGTTGTGAAAGAGTGATAGTGCAATACGCGACGTAGATTGGCATCTCTTTTCCACAACAGCAAACAAATTAGGTACTTAAAGACGTCACAGTTGAAGTCCTGGTCCAAATAACTTATAAAAAGTTACTTTTTATATAGTTTAAAGTAGGTATGTTGTAGCAAAAACTACGGAAGAAATATTCGATTCCGCCTGACATGCAGGATTTAATGCTAGTATAGTTACCAGCACGGATTTTGAGCGCTGACCTTCACCTGCGCAAAAGTGATTTTTTGGGTCCCTTTTGCGGTATGAAGTGAGGCGGAGGCGGATAAAGTGCAGTGATTGGCCCCCAGCGCATCGCGTCATAACCGTCACTCGGGATTAGTCGAAATTCGTTCTTTGCTGCAGTTGCATGCATCACAAGACGACGAGCACGCATAATTGATTGGCGTTTTATTTTACGATGCGCAAAGCGATCCCCACTCTTTCGCCGAGCGCTCAAGATCCGTGCCGGTAACTATACACACACTAACATAGTAAGTAGGTATATCCATAAAGGATTTTTCACACGAATATGCGTGTTTTGACTCCACTTTAAATATGAATTTTAAGCACCAAAATAACAATATTATACAATGAAAAGCGAAACACATCTTAAATATTACTTAAATCATGAAAAATGAATACTAAAAAATAATGTATTTACCTACATTTATTATCTCCCCAATAAATCTGAAAGCACAAAGAAACCTCACCCTACCTAATCTTTTGTTTTAACAAATATGTTTTCATTAAAATAACTTTGGCAGCGATTTTTCTCAAAAATCCTGAAAAAGAGGTCTTGTCATTAAAAACCGGTTGATACACCCCAAAAAATAACTCAGCCATTAAAACGTATGTAACCAAACCGGATTATTTATCCTTCTCTTTTATAATGTGAAAAAAAGAGACGGATGTATTTTCATTTTGAGCCGAGTCAATGGACTTCAATATGATGTCAATAAAATATAATCCCCGTTGTTTTAACTGTGTGCTATTTTTGTATGGAATAGGTATATTTA
Source organism: Trichoplusia ni (assembly GCF_003590095.1). NCBI lineage: Eukaryota > Metazoa > Arthropoda > Insecta > Lepidoptera > Noctuidae > Trichoplusia > Trichoplusia ni. The sequence goes on from NC_039495.1 coordinate 3,661,607, forward strand.
AATAATGCGGAACGCTATTCTCGATGATATGGTAATTACTTTACTAAAGCTTATGTCTGGTAACGCACTGGGTAAAATAAACTTTAGAGTTTATATTTTAATCGACACCGACCAACAACCTGCAGAAAAATAACATTTTTCTATTATCTTAGAAGGAGGATATTTAGGTACTAAGCCTTTTCCCCCAGGTTACAGGTAATAGACAGTTATCAGGTAATAGAGAAAGAAATATAAAAAAATAAACGCTCATTTAAACGTATACTGAAGATTTCTTATTTCTTTTAATTGTCCCGCACAGTGTGTTAGGCATTGTGAACTCATCCATCGACAATCGGCTAATCGTGCAGTCAACTAATTGATACAATTGTTCACTTGCTCGGTAATTGTTACAATTGTATTAAAATCGTAACTCCACAAGCTAACCGTTATATAACCGCTGCATTTTTCCCGCCCAGTGCGTGATCGAAGCCTTATAAGCCTACTTGCGACGATTTAACGAATCTGTAGTAGCGTATGCGCGTGCGCAGAGAGTAGACGCGTTCATGTCACAAGCAGTTCAAGTGCGTAATTAGTGAGTATTTATATTTGTGTTAATTATTTTAAACATATACATAAGGAGCCAAGTTCATAAACAAAATTAAAAAAGTTGACTCAAGCAACAGTTTGTGGTATCAGGTAGGATATACTGATTTATGTAATTTTGAATTATACTTTCGTCGAATGGAAAGGGACAAAATATTTCATGAAAACGAGAGAATTCTCAAAAATTTAGATGGGTTGCTCGCAGGAAATCGTCATCAACTGATTTCTTATTACGGATTTTTTTCTTTTCGGCGAAAGTTGGTTTCGACCTGATTTCGCCGGAACATGTATCTACAATATCCCTTAATTATAGGATTTTATCTTTACTTATTAAAGAGAGGTCTCAGGTATGGTTTTAACCACACCCTTGAAAAATATACAGTAAATAAGATATTGGTAAATGTCGGTCAAACCTACGGAAATTGTCTTAGTAATCCAGTGGTTATACCACCATTTAAAAATGAGAAAACATATCAAAAGTTACTATCTAATTAATAAATAATATTACAATTACAATAATTTTGTTGGCAAGTGAAAATCGATCAATAACCTGCCGAAACATCGCGAGTTGTTCAACAGGATTCTCAATATGATGAGACCGGTTTTACGTATTGCTATTGCCTCTTGATCTAAACAGACGCATGATTCAAGATAATCCTATATGCGGCAATTATTTATGTAAAGCTTATACTTTGATTAATATTATTAACCAGTGATTAATGCGTGACACGTGCTAATTATCCTGTAAAGATTAGTGTAGAGTTAATTTATTATTTAACCTACGGCTATAACCTTTGTTTTTGTTAGTATAAAGATAGATTATGCTTTTAAGCAAATAAAAATGGAAACATAATATACATGACTCTACGATCAATTACAAAAAATTTAGATAATAGTAATTTAATGTGATATTTAATAAGTTAAACAAACACTTCCTTTAACCTGCACTATAAATAGAAAGATAGGAACAATTTAAAATGAAAAACAATATCAAAATATAAATATCAAATTGAGCTAGCTTCCTACTGTATTTGTATTGAGAAGTTCATGGCTGTTTAAATCTAATCTGTCTATTGATTACATAATCTTCTACATGTCAATGTTAAGTTCTAAGTCAAACATTAACATACAGTAGAGTAGGAGGAACACATTTCATACAACTATTTTTATTTTTTTTCTTCAGTTTTTTGGCTTCCTGTCTTATTTTAACCCCCGAAGCAAAAATTATGATTATAAAAAAAGTTTGATGTTTGTGTATATGTGTGTGTATCTATCCGCGCCTGCGTAAATCTCAAAAAGATAGAATAGAATAGGATATTCTTTATTGCACACCACATAAGTATGGATTTTCATTTTATTTGAAAGGAAATTTAATAGTGAGTGTTCTTTGCTATGTTTAATAAAAATCTGGCCCAGATGGATATCACATATCGACGAATAATTATGTGTTTTGTAAAATCCCTGTCCCTGAGTACGGGTAACCAATTGCTTGACTAATAGGGTAGAAACTGTACACAATAAGAATGAGGAGTACCAAATTATAAATACCACATAAATTAGATGAAAAATATTATCCTCTACATGCAATATTTTAGAAAAGCGCTTTTTTAATATTTATATTTATATTATAAGTATATAAGAAATTATTTATAAAAGAAATTGATGTATTTATCAATTTCTTTTACGTGGTTCACTTTGTAATTTTATTACGTCCATATATTAATAGTCCTCTTAACTCACCTGCACGGAGGAGCTGTTTTATTACTCTTAATTACTTAGTTTTATAGAGGATAATACTTATAATGCATAAAATAAAAAAATAATATAATGTCATACATTTTATGCAAAATGTATGACATTATATTACCGCAATCAGATTGTTTAATAGGTATTTATGATTTCAACCTTGTCGCAGCTTCAGAAGACAAGTGGAAGCACAAATTCAAAAATAACCTTGGTACGAAATACCTAATTAAAAGATAAGAAAAGTTAAAATATTCCAAAGCCATAAAATCTCACGGAAAAAGAGTATCTTAATAAAATAAACATAATATTAAAGATCTTTGAATTTTCTGATAAGTAATAATTAATTGTCTACTGTATGCGTAATTCCTTACACCGCGACTTAGTTCAACACCTTCAACACACACAAGTCTATGATGAACACATAACTATTCTCGTTATTACTTCATTCCATTATTTTTATTTTTGAATGGCTTATATACACCCTAGTGTTAGTGTTTTAGCCGTCCTTGAACCACTAGCGTAGACACCCTTTAAAAATTTCACGATGCTGACTTATTTTTTTAAACAACACAAGCATTAAGGAATTTATTCCTTGTGTCGCGGGGGTTTCACAAACATTCAAGTCACTACACAAAGACACCCAAACTCAGGCCAAGCTTTAGTGGATCACACGAATGCCTGTCCTACGTGGGGATCAAACCCGAGGCACATCGCGTCCAGTGGGTTGGACGTGATGATCTCAACATCTCGGCTACCTGTGCCGTCATTATGGACTTGACCGAATTGTATGATCATGGCATTTCCCCCACGTTTCATATTACTTCGTCTTGTCTTTAACATTGATTGACAAGTTACAAGCGAACATGCAAGACATTACAACATTATGTTTATAACATTAATATTTTGTTCTCGTTCCGCGGTAGATATTACATACAAAAGCAACCAGTTTAGGGCATCTGAAGGTCGGTTAGTGGCTCGCATTAGTAACGAGTTCACATGGTGTGCATGGTGCCATAAGTCTGTTGTTTTGACTGATCAAAATACGTAAAAAATATGATCACTTTGAAAACCAAGGCACACCTATTGTGTCTTGTATTGCATTAAGTAGAGTTTGTCAAGTAGGTAGATAATTTTGCAAAAATAAATATTTACATAAAACTATTCAAACTTAACGACGATACATTTTTGTTCTATCATTATTTTTTTGTTAGTGACATCATGGATTGTCAGTCAACCTCCCCTTGAGACTGGAAGACGGCCCTAACCGGCTCATTTTCAAAACGATGTGATTAGAGAAGATTTCGAGTCTATAAAATGTAGAGATAAAAGCATTGACCAATCGCCATGATTCCTTTGTTTGCTAAATTTTAGTTTCAGTAGCCTGGCAATGTGGCCTAGTTGAGTTATAAATTATTTTTCAATGCTACAGCTAGCTATTTTTTTTTGCCGCTCGCTTGCAGTATTCCGCCATTATAGTACATATTTCTGCTTAATTTCGTAGCGGGTTCTAATAGTCGGTTACTCATTTCATTTTCATTGTAGACCCAAAAAGAAAAGTAATAACAAATATTATGTAATATGCTAAAAGTTTAATATATTTATCGTTCATGAAGTACATAAACATTAAAAAAATGTATGCACTACGGCAGTAACGCATCACCTCTAACTCACCTCGACATTCTAATCAAGTAATACGAGCTTTTTGTTTCTATGCAACAAAAACATAATTAAGCTTATAATCGAAGGTCGGTCAAGACCTGTTTATATGTTTTTATAGTACTTTGCATTTGTAAATGCCTTTTACACATAATATCCCTCATATTTCTTTCACCCAAGTCGATCTGCTAAAAAATTTTTACCATATAAGGAAAATAAAAAAAATAACATATTGCAAATAAGGCATATTTCAAATGCTCTAATAAACTTTTCTTAAAAACGAATGAAACCCCATACAAAAGTAAAAAAGTGGTTCTTACCTCGTACTCGTAGGCGTTATGAGATAATCGGTCTGTATTCGGAATAGACAACTGTTTTCTTAGAAACAGTTGTTAATTTACGTGTTTACGTGTACAGAAGTGACATTTAAAATGGGTCAATTATCACGTTGTACTTACAATTCAAATATGTAATTTAAGTGCATTTTTTAAATAATAATAACATTCTTTAAATTTTTATCCATTGTTTGTACTTTTTAAACATAAATTCAAACCCACTGTCGACGACGTCCTTTTTTACCCAAATATAATTAATCGTCATACATGGAGGCAATGATAACAATCGTAAATACTTTAAGTTCATTAAACCATTTCCGTTTAAAAATCCTTTGCTTATAGATACTTTACGTTTGTCTCAGCAAGTCCAAGACATCTTAGGCAGCTTTTTCTTTAAATTTATTGTTTAGATAATATTCTTTTATCTATTATTCTCCCTGCATAGCATATGGCTGCCAGGCTCAAATGGGATTGGGCGAGTCATTGGGCGAGTCATGTCAGCCGCATCAACAGTGGGTAGCCTCCTAGGCTGCTAGCGGTGGAGGGACGATTAGTAGTAGGAAGGATTCATATTTAGGATAGATCTGGCTAGTTGAAAAGATGGCCAGAAAATTGATTATTTGGTTGCTTCAGATCTACTGGCGCAGTGTGCACAGGGCTCTAGCAACTATAATAAGTATTTAACTTTCTTTTCCAGAAACATGTCGATCAAGGGGATAAGTCTGGAGGATGAGCTGAAGAAGAAGACAGGGATCACTCCTCAGGACATACAGAAGCTGAGGGACTGGCTCGGCACGCAGCCGCACCTGCCAGGCGATTACATCACAGGTCAGTTCAATACCAGATTGAAAACGTGACGTAAAGGTGACCAGTATGTATGTACACATATGAAGTAGATGGAACCTTCTAAAGTGAAGACAATGGGTTCGCGAAATACTAAAGCAATTTTGTTTTGAAAATGAAAAACTATTCCGGCGCGGACTCCTGAGGAGTATTTTTCTAAAACCTTCCATAAGGTTCTGTTGTCTACGTCAAAATAATTAAACATCAGTTTCTGCATAGGGCCTTTGGGTCGTTCGATCGTTTTCAAGACAACAAGCGTGCGAGAACTAAAATATGTGCGCAATTATTGGAACCCTCATATCGCCTTTGTTAGTAAACCGTTCGTTGGGTGTCCTTATAGATTCTAGCTTGTCGGGTCCTATCGTCCAAATGTAAGATGAATGAAGATACCGGAAAAATACCGTTTTTCTCTATTAACTTGAATAAGGAGCCCTAAACAAGAGTTGTTAGGTTTTATTTATTTACACAATAACATAAACAGTCTTAGACACAGAAATTGCAGTTATTATAACACTTATTACAGTGCCACAAGGAAATAAGAACGGACACCATCTATTAAAAAACCACCAGTAATGACGCATAACCTTGGCGTCAAACAAATGATACATTGATTTTTGTTACAGATATGTCAGTAATTAGACCAATTATATCTAGAAAATATTCAATCCAGTAATCAGTTTTTAAATTGCCATTAAGCTTAGCCTCGCAGTAAGCAGAAACATTTTGGAATTGAGAGTTCGATTGCTGTCTGAAATGTTTATTATTAATAATATGACAATCGGCTATGTTACTTTTCTGAGTTACAGTACCTAATTACAGGGAATTTGGGTTGAACGGACAAGATTCGAAAAACGGGTCCGAACTTCAATTATGTACTTTTATACTCCTTACTTCCGATTACCGACACAAAAATTCTCACGCAATTTTGGCAAAAACGACTCCTAAAATTATAGTTAAAACGCAGTCACACATTTGTAATTAATTCACGAATGCCAAAAGAACAAAAAAATTCGCATTGACATGATTCTCCAAAACTGTTTTACGCCAAAAACTGTGTCATCATGACTTAGCGTATTCGTACTTCTTTGGGTAAAAAGACTTGCCAGACTGTGAAAAACAGATAAAAAATTGATACTATTAAAGGTCAAGTACATCTTGTTTTTGTAAACAGTCTAGTCAGCTACAAAATGTACATAAATAATGATATCCTGGTATTTACATACTGCACTTAAGAATATTAGGCGTTCGACGTATGCTAAACAATTCCAGGTTTGATGAACCTAGATTCGGCAGCCGGGATTTTCTTCGCCTGTTAATGTAAAGCTGTAGCAGGTGTAAAATCAAGATGCCACTAGTCGCATGTAGTTCGCTACCACTCATCCACCTTGAAACATTTCTTTTATAAACAAAATTTCATTTTAATACAGTAAAAACTGTTGTCTATAGTACCTAAAGGTCTAACTATTGGTAGGTAGCTCCGAACACTCCTACGTGAATAATTAGTATAATTACTTTTTTTATTTATTTATTTATTTATTTATTATACTATGGAAGACTTACAGCTATATAAAAAACTTGACAAAACTGAGATATCTAGACAACATAAAGCCAATTACAAGTCCTCACTTATAGATATAGACTAAAACTTAAAGATTATGTGAACACACACCATGAAATTTTTGATATAATTACATTGAACACACATTAATACATCGTGTCAAATTAAAGGTAAGTAATGTGCTATTTTTTTAACAAGGATAATTTAGATAATCCAAAAAAAAAATTAGTTTACAGTAAAATAAGAATTTATAATTATGAAAATTATTCGAAAAATTTGAGGCTCAAACACCTTCTGGCTGATATCACACTCGTTGAGAAAAGATCAAAACCATGCTGCTTACATATCATATTGAACTGCTTACTCACGCGCACAATATAACTGTTCTGTCTATAATTCGTATAGGTATGAGTTACACGTAAGGGCGGATTGAAACGAAGTAGTTTACCTGGTGCATTAAGATAAAATTTAGATAATAGCTCGGGGCTGTCGATGTTGTTATTAAATATTTTTAACAGAAATAGGCAGTCAGCAATTTCACGCCGGTATACGAGTGGCAAAAGATGGTATTTTTTACAGAGTCGGACATAATCGTTTGAATGGTATGGAGTCTTTTGATGAAAACAAAGAAATTTAATGAATCGTTTTTGTATGTTTTCAATGCGGTCTATGTACTTATTGTAACGTGGGTTCCATATCTGAGATGCATACTCCAGCTGACTTCTTACAAAGTGCAGTACAAAATTTTAAGTGTCTTGTCGTTTTTAAAGCACTTAGAAAGACGCATTATAAACCCAAGGAGTTTATAGGCTTTTTTCACAATGGTATCGATATGTGCTTCAAAAGTGAGCTTATTGTCGTGATGGACGCCCAAGTCACGAATAGTATCGCACCTTGGCAAGGTCTGGCCGGACAAAGTGTAAGTTGTAGCTAGAACTACCCGTTTTCTAGTGTAGGTAATTACTGAGCACTTTAATGGATTTAAGTCGAGTTTGTTAATCCTACAGTACTCCTCAAGACGGAACAGATCAGCTTGAAGCGCTATCCATCTTCAAGTGACGAAATCTTAGCAAAGATTTTCATGTCGTCGGGCAAAACATAATAAATTGGATGATTTCAGGCACAGGTCGATGTCGTTTACATAGATCAAAATAATAAAGGACCGAGCAAAGAGCCTTGAGGCACTCCATGGGCACAGAAACCCAGCTTGGAAATATAGTTGTTAAGCACTACTGCTTGCGACCTGTTGTCTATATAAGATGAAAACCACCTCAGGAGATCTCCACGAATTCCCATATAGTTTAGCTTCTTAATCAGGGTTTCGTGGTCAATTCGGTCGAATGCTTTGCTATAATCAGTATAAACGACATCGACCTGCTTACCTTCATCCATAGCTTCAGTTAATATAGTCATTAAATAAAATGAGGTTTGAGGTGGTAGATCGTCCCCTTAAAAAACCATGCTGGAACGTACTAAATGAGTTAGAAAGGGCGGGATATAACTGGTTATAAATAATTCGCTCAAATATTTTAGCAATAATGCACAATTTGGATATGGGCCTATAGTTTGTAACTTCAGTTTTAGACCCTTTTTTGTGTACGGGTGTAATAAATGCGGATTTCCACACTCTGGGGACAACACCTTGAGACAAAGATTTCGAAAACAGGATTGAGATGGGCAAGGCAATAGAAGAAGCACATTTAATTAGAAATTTGGATGATATATTATCAGGGCCTGCACCTTTCGACGGATCCAACTTGCGAAGTAAGGCGATAACTGTGTCAATATTTATTTCTATATTATAAATGTTGTAGAGTAAATGACACAGGCACAGTCATCTAACAAGCACATGATTATAAGTTACCTAGTCTCACATTATTGCATTTTCATGTTGACATAGGAAATACCTATTCATAACTATAAACAGTTAAGATACCATTAGGTCCATAGACAATAGAATTAAAATGGATAGGTTGCTTAATTAAGTATGAAAAAGTTGCGTTAACTAAACGTTTTTAACACGCTATTGACGTATCATAATGACATAGATTTATGCATTGCATTGAATAACAAAGACACAAAAAAATATATAGTTTTTTTCAGCAGATATCATCAAAGCACTTAGGGATAACGACTTTGACATTGATTTATACACAGAGCAGTTACGATACACTCATTGTCAATTTTAAATGCAGTGTACATAAAAACACTCCAAAAATACATGAAAGATTGACCAATGCCAGGTTAATCATAAAAGTAGGCATGCTACAGGCGGCTGACGAGTTAGGCTTCATGTTTAGTATTCTAAGCACTTAGGAATTGTTACCATCATCAGTATGCTTGCCAAGTTTCGGACTGTCCTAATGAGAATGTCTGACATGGTGAAATATGTAACTAACTTGAAACCAAGCCAGTTTGCATACAACAACAAATGCTAAGATTGCGACAGCAAAAGATGTTTTTTAGTACAATAGAGTCCCGTTCCGTACCAAGGAATTTAATCCTTTTGTCGCGAGGGGTTTCCAAAAATACAAGTGACATGCACAAAAACACCCAAACTCAGGATAAATATTCGAGCATCACACAAACACTTATGCTAGGCGGGGATCGGACCCGCAATACATCGCGAACAGAGTTCGGCATGGTGACCTCAACCACCGGCTTCTCTGCATTCTAGGCGTATATTTTCCCGCAGTATCCCTTTCATACTCATGGGACTTTTTCATTATCTAGACATGGATTTGGCGCTGATCTACCATTGCTGCGACCGCAGCGCCGAAGTGTCAAAGCAAGTTCTCGACCTGCACTACACGCTGCGAACACTCTTTACCAGCTTCTTCAAAGACAGAGTCATGGATGACAAGATTGAAAAGAACCTGCAATATGTGTAAGTTTAACAGTTTAGCATTTTTTAGCTTCCGATTGTATCTGTAATGTAAAATGAGTATTAATTCCTCTTTCAAGATTAACGTAAGTGGACATGGTACATTCAGTATCAAATCCTAGCGTTAGAAGTGGGCCGAGGTCTACTAAGAATGGTGCTAAACAATTAGTATCCAATAAGATGAAAATCAACCATTGAAATGCTGATAAATTTAATCATCTTGAAATATTATTAATTTAATATTTTCCCACAGATTGCTGCAACCGCTTCAGACTCGCTCGAGGGAGGACGATGCTGTATTGTATTGCAGATTGTTGGACTATGAACCTAAAAACTTTGATTTTGCAAAATCTCTTAGGTAAGACACTTCGACTTTCTTTTAATTACGCTTGCTGCATGCTTGGTACACTTATCAGACCGGCCTTGGATATTTTCCTATGTAACTAGACTTAGTTTTCAAGGGTCTGTAAATTTGATTTCCAGGTTAGTGCTGATGATCCTAGACCTGTGGCAGTTCGAGGAGGGCACGTGGCCAGGCTTCGTGCTAATCTTTGACCTGGACGGGCTCAAGCTGGGACATTTGGCTAAGCTTGACGTGCAATCCATTCAGCAGTTCCTCTACTATTTACAGGTGAGCAATCGCATATATACACTTAGAAGTCTTATTATGGCAATCCTGTCTCCTCAAGTCTTGACTTGTTGGAAAGTTTTCCTTTGTGCCATTCCAGAACTAAATACGAACTTGTTCATTATACCTAGATTCTTCACACATTTGTATACATTTTCCAGGAAGCTATGTTAGTAAAAGTGCGAGGACTTCACTTCCTGAACGCACCATCTTTCATGGACCGGCTCATGATGATGATCAAGCCGTTTATGAAAAAGGAGCTCATCGACGTGCTGCTCATTCACCAAATCGGAGCCAAAACCCTGGACAAGCACGTGCCCATGGCCGGCTTGCCGAAGGGCGGGTGGAGAGTTCAAAAGCTTTGATGAACTTAGAGGTAAACTTCATGCAACATCGGAATTATTATACCAATTCTTCAGAACTCAGAACATAAACTATAGGTATTTAAAATTATTTTAATCAAAATTCTCTTTGATTTACGATAAGTATACTTAACAATAGCGCAAATTGGAACATTAAAATTAGCACCCATTCGTGTCAGCGTGACCTTGACATCACCAATATCAGGCTTCCAACTTGCCGGTGTATGATGAATTGCTATTCATTGCCATACGTAATGCGGTACCAGTTTCTGAAAATTGTATTTTAATTCCAGACGAAACAATTGCAAGATTAAAGGCAAACAAACAGTTCTTCGTGGAAGAGAACAAGAAGCGAGTGGTGGAGGCGAAGCGGCCCGGCAAGCCGAAGACCATCTCCGACATCTTCGGCGGAGTGGAGGGTTCCTTCAAGAAGCTCGATATCGACTGATGTGCGGTGAACCACTAGGGTTTCTAGGACTAATGTATGACTAGATTGGTGGAGTAATTTAGACCGTGTTCAAAACAATTTTTTTTGAACGCGGCCTGAAAATATACTTGTTGTTTCGATATTCTGTACAGGTACTTATTACCACTTGAGCAGGTTACCAGTTCTTCTTAATTTAAGAATCTTTCGAGTATGAATGTGTATGAGTCTTTTGAATATATTTTTTGGTTTTAGTATTCCATATTTTATTTAAATACCTAAAAATCCGACCTAACGTACCCACGAAATATTTCTGAAAATCTTTAACCGGCATTTGTAATCAAATTACTTCTTTACTTTCATTCTGACTTTTACATCAGGGAGAATCACCAAGCTTGATATGCAGACGATACAACGGTTCCTCTGCCACTTAAAGGTGGGCAACACGTACATTTATATAGCTCCTAATATGTCAATTCTGCTTCCTTGCTGGGTGACTTTGCCTCTTAGAGTCAAATGAAAAGTTACATTAACTTTGCTGCATCAACAGACAACAATCCAAAGTTCCAACCATGGGAACTTGAAATGTTCGTAGGTACTTGATATATCATTTCTGTGCTACCAGTGTATCCATATTGGGAACAAAAAACTAACCACCACCCACCCCCCATTTTCTTCATTCTGACAGTTTGTTTAGCCATGTTATTACCACAAAATTGGCACAAATATGAAAAATTTTACGTGTAGGGAAAAGACCAAGACAAAGATAAATAATATGCAAAACATACT